>NC_056743.1:825988405-826274920 GCF_019279795.1 Protopterus annectens | reverse complement strand
ATATGAGCACATTGATAAGAAAGAGAAACTAATGCCCTTTTCAGACATACACTAGCATGTCCTCAAGCTGATTTTAAGTTTTGGGTCATTGAACAGGTCAAAAGAAATAAAAGAGGTGGGGACTGGGAAGCCCAGCTGGAATTAAGGGAGTTAATATGACAATTACAGTTGGATGCTTGTAACCCACCGGGTCTTAATGAGCATATTTCACTTGTGCCAGCACTTAGAATTAGAGCAAACAGATATTAAACATTAAACAATAAATATTTAATATTCAGTAATACATAGATACTGATATATTAGCTATTTTATACTATGTAAAAAGTGATTAAATATGTGTAATGTGTTTTTGTATTTTTATATATATGGTTTGTGCATTATTTATTTAACATGGTGTGTTTATGCAAGTATTTTATAAACATTTTTTTATAAAAAGTTATATAAAATTAAATAAGCACAATTGTTTTTAAGCAGGGTGATGTTATTTTAAAAAATGAGTCTCAATTAATTTAAGATCATAGGTTCATAGGTTTATACTAGGCTATCTGCCCTAAGGCATTTATAAGCCTAGCCCAAATTTTTGTGGCTTACGCCACCCCTTATATGAAAAAATACTGTGCCCATTAGTTTGTTGTGCCTCTGTCCAGCAGTGACACAGAGATGATTCCCGGGGTAAACCTACGATCTCCCATCCACAGGTCTAGATTTCTCTTGAACAGAGTCATCGAGGTGCTCTGCCTCACATGGACCGGGATTTTATTCCACAGCATAGGGAGTCTCTGAGTGATAAATCTATCCCTCCAGCACGTCCTATTTATATCCGTGCTAAGGTTTAAGTCGCTTGCTCTAGTGGTTTTGGTGGATTTGGATTTTTTGAGGTGGAGCATGTCCATTAATTCCAGGTTGGACATGGCCTTGTATGTCAGGCACATGTCACCTCTGAGCAGACGGTAAGTGACTGAATAGAGCTGGAGTTTCTTCAATCTGGCAGCATATGACAGATTTTGGAGTCCTTTTATCCTTTTGGTGAGGAACTTTTGGGGTCTCTCCAATTGCTGCAGATGTCGGGTGAGATACATCCCGAATGGGGCATTGTACTCGATCATTGGTCTGATAAGTGAAGAGTACAGGGGAACAATGACCTCACTAGATCTGGATGTGAATCCCTTCATGATCAGGTGGGCAATGTAGAAGGTCTTTCTAACCACTTTAGCAACGTGAGTGTCAAAAGAAAGGCCACTGTCAACCTGGGTCCCCAGGTCCCTGATAACCTCTTCTGTGCTTAGTGGATTGCCACCTATATGGTAGCTTGGGGTTACCTTGTTTTTTCCGAAGGGTATGACTATACATTTTTGGCGTTTAACTTCAGGCCATGGCTCTGGCACCAGCTATCTGTTTCCGTGAGTCCCTTCTGAAGGATATCCGTGTCCGATGCACTTTCCACTATGGCGCCCAGTTTGCAGTCGTCTGCAAACTTTGTTAGCCAAAGTCCTCCCATGTTGGCCTGTACTTCTGAGAAGTAGATGCCAAACAATAGGGGGCCAAGGACCGAGCCCTGTGGGACACCACTTGTGACCGACTTGGAGTCTGACACAGCGCCAGCAACTCTAACCCTGTGGGTTCTGTCCTTAAGCCAGTTTGCAACCCATCTTGTGACATATGGGTTTACATTTAAGCTGGTAAGTTTTTCTACAATACCGAGTGGGGTATTGTGTCGAAGCCTTGCAAGGTCAAGGTAGGCTGTATGGACTGCCTTTCCCTCATCAATGGCCTTGGTGACTTGTTTCGAAGAAGTCGACCAAGTTCAAAAGGCATGATCTTCCCTTGACAAAGCCAAACTGGGTCGGGTCCAATGTCTGCTAGTCCCCTATATCTTTGTTTATGAGCTCCATTATGATCCTCTCCATAGCTTTGCAGACTAGACTTGTTAAGCTTATGGGGGTAATTACCAGGGTCCGTGAGGCGCGCCTTTGTGGAGTGGGACCACAGTTGCCGTCGCCACTCCTTGGCCACGTATCCTGTGGTAAGGCTGAGATTAAACAGCTGCCTTATGTGCAGGTTTAATTCCTCATTTAGCTCGTGTAGCACACAGCCGGGGACACCATCCGGTCCAATTGATGCTGTGTTTTTAGCTTTAGAGAGCAGCTTTCACCTGGCATTTGAGATGTCCGGGAGGCTACACTGGCTGGGATAGTTATCTCTCCTTTAGGGACAGGGTGAAGTTTGCACTGAATGTCTGCCAGTATGTTGGCAATGTCTGTGGGTTCAGTGATTTTTGTATCATTTTGGACTAATTCTGAGCATATCTGGGAGTTTCCACCCAGGTTCCTAACATAGCTGAAAAAGGCCTTATGATTGTCCTTTGAATCCATGGCAAATTTTCTCAAAATTGGCCATAATTTTTTTTTGTTTTGACACTGAAGGCAAAGTAATTTTTCTGTACCACTCTTGTGATTTTTGATGCGGTGACTGAAGGAAAATTGTGTCAGAGATTAAAGAAATGCTCCTAATTTTGCAGTCATCTGCATCTTGTGTCAGTGTTGTCAGCAGTGTTGATATCTAACAAAATATAATATGTGAAAAAGAACTTGTCCCAGAAGAGAATCTTGTGGGACTCCACTGGTGATTGGTTGGAGTGGAGATAGGAATCCATCTATACCTGTTGTGTATCACCACACTGCCATTTGTATTTAAGTTATTTCGTCTTTATCTACTTTGTACTTTATAGGGATTTCGATTTGAAGATAATTGCTTTGGTCGAGAGGCAGACGTACAGTGTTTTTCAGAAAAATGTCAAGTTTATCAAACAAAACAGTTGTTGGGTGTATGCCTAATTGAAATAGGTGAAACCAAGATGTTGATTAGAAATTTGAATTTAGCTACTATATTTGAAGGAGGTACAAGGATTGATCCATTGAAAAAGAAAAGTATTATTAATCCCTCATTGGTACCGGATTTAGTTAATTTTGAAACAATTGTAAGTAACGACCTTAAAGGTTATTATAGAAACAGAAGGAAATGGTACCCTAATAATATTAGCTTGGAAGAAAAAGTTATGAATTAAATTACTAACAATAAAGAAATTAGAATAATGAAACCAGACAAAGGGGGAGGTGTTGTTATAATGCAAAAGTGGGAATATATGGGGAAAATGCTTGAAATATTAAATGTGGAAGGTAGATACAATCAAGTATCCCGAAATTAAGTTAACATGGCCTACCATAAGATTGATTTGATTTTGGAAGACATTCTATTGTAAAGGGCTATAGACAAAACATTGTATGATTTTTTGAGAGTACCTAAACCATTTATTTCAAGCATATTTGGAATTCCAAAGACACATAAGAACCCCACGGACCCACCAATGAGACCTATTGTTTCATCTGGAGGGTCCAAAATTGAGCCTCTAGCTATATATGTGGATACAAAGCTTAAACCTTTTTATAAATTCTACCCGCAAAATTAACTTATGACGTGGATTACAGGTTTAGTACAGTGGATGTTAAAGATTTATTCTCAGTGATTTCACATGAACTGGGGTTAAAATGGTTGGAAGAAATGATGATAGAATTTGAATTTGTGGACAGTAGAGAATTCAGTTTTAATCTTAGAAAGTGTAGAATTGGTGATGAAAAATAATTGTATATATTTTCAAGGAGAGTTACACCACCAAATAGATGGAATACTGATGGGTGCAGCGTGTGCCCCTATAATAGCTAATATAGTATTATTATATTGGGAGAAAAATTTTATTTTTGACTCAAGGTATAAGCAGTTTATACAAGTGTATTTTAGATTTTTGGATGACATATGTCTGGTTTGGAAGGGGCCTAGGGTAGAAATAGATCATTTCGTAAGATACATTAACCATACTACAGAGTTTTTAGAATTTACATATACAATATGGGATGAACAAGTACTTTTTAGACACTACTATACTGAAAGACAATGTAAATAAGAAATTTAAGTCTAAATTGTATAGGAAAGAATGTTTTTCAAATTCATATTTACACTATAGTAGTAATCACCCTATCAAACAAAAACAGATTATTATTAAGGGTCAAATGATTAGGGTGATACTGATGACATCTGAAATAGAGGATACTAGGGTAGAATTAGATTATATACAAAGTTTATTTGAAGAAAGGGGTTACCCTGTGGAGACTATAGAAAGTATTAAAGAAGAAGTACTGAAAGGATGGAATGAGAAATATATACCACTATTATTGAAAGGACAGAATAAATGTGGAGAATTGGTAGAAAGTCAACAAAAGAGGAAGGAAAATGAGAGAAATGAGATAGGGGACGTGTATACTGCATTAACCTATAATCAAGACACAAGGGATATAAAGAACATAATACATAAAAACTGGATATTATTCTCATCTGTGCCTAATAGTATAAAATTTCTCTAAAAACTTGAAATTTGGGTACAAGAAGAATAGGAATTTAAAAGAAATTTTTTGAAAAAAGAACAAGAAGGAAGTAAGAGTAAGGTTGGAACGTACAAATGTGGCAGGTGTCCGCAATGTCCTTTTGTATATAATCAAGGGAGTTTAAAATTGAGTGTATCAGTATGTCATTCTATCCTAAGGGATATTACAACTGTCAGTCAAAGGGTATAATTTATTTAGCTAAATATAACATGTGGTTCATATTATATAGGGAAGACTGAGCAGAGTCTGAAACATAGGGTATATGAGCACATGTATGACATTAAAAGAGAGAGAGAAACTAATGCCCTTTTCAGACATACACTAACATGTCCTCAAGCTGATTTTATGTTTTGGGTCATTGAACAGGTCAAAAGAAATGAAAGAGGTGGGGGGACTGGGAAGCCCAGCTGGAATTAAGGGAGTTAATATGGCAATTACAGTTGGATGCTTGTAACCCACCGGGTCTTAATGACCATATTTCACTTGTGCCAGCACTTAGAATTAGAGCAAACAGATATTAAACATTAAACAATAAATATTTAATATTCAGTAATACATATATACTGATATATTAGCTATTTTATACTATGTAAAAATTGATTAAATATGTGTAATGTGTTTTTGTATTTTTATATATATGGTTTGTGCATTATTTATTTAACATGGTCTGTTTATGCAAGTATTTTATAAAAATTGTTTTATAAAAAGTTATATAAAATTAAATAAGCACAATTGTTTTTAAGCAGGGTGATGTTATTTTAAAAAATGAGTCTCAATTAATTTATGACCAATGGGAAAGGTGCTGGGTCTATTTAAATTGTAAGGTGGGATGAGAAAGTTGACTCTGATGATGTTTCCGGGTTAGGAAATGAAAGCACTAAGTCCGTTGGAGAAGTGTATTTTATGGTGTTAGTGTGCGTTTTTGTACAATAAAAGTGTAAGATATATATCTTAGGTGGCCTTTATTGACCTTGGATAACAACTGGAGTTTTTTGGACTTATTGAAAAATAACTTGTCCCAGAAGATAGGATTGTTTGGCTAAATAGCTGCATCTCTGGCCCCCTGTTGTTCGACATCTACTTCTCAGAAGTACAGGCAAACATAGGAGGACTATGGCTGACAAAGTTTGCAGATGACTGCAAACTGGGAGCCATAGTGGAAAGTACATCGGACACAGATATCCTTCAGAAGGGTCTCACGGAAACTGATAGCTGGTGCCAGAGCCATGGCCTGAAGTAAAATGCTAAAAAATGTATAGTTATACCCTTCGGGAAAAACAAGGTAACCCCAAGCTACCATATAGGTGGCAATCCACTAAGCACAGAAGAGGTTATCAGGGACCTGGGGACCCAGGTTGACAGTGGCCTTTCTTTTGATACTCACATTGCTAAAGTGGTTAGAAAAACCTTCTACATTGCCCACCTGATCATGAAGGGATTCACATCCAGATCAAGTCAGGTCATTGTTCCCCTGTACTCTTCACTTATCAGACCAATGATCGAGTACAATGCCCCATTCGGGATGTATCTCACCCGACACCTGCAGCAATTGGAGAGACCCCAAAAGTTCCTCACCAAAAGGATAAAGGGACTCCAAAATCTGTCATATGCTGCCAAACTGAAGAAACTCCAGCTCTATTCAGTCGCATACCGTCTGCTCAGAGGTGACCTGTGCCTGACATACAAGGCCATGTCCAACCCGGAATTAATGGACATGCTCCACCTCAAAAAATCCAAATCTACCAGATCCACTAGAGCAAGTGACTTAAACCTTAGCACGGATATAAATAGGACATGCTGGAGGGATAGATTCGTCACCCAGAGACTCCCTATGTTGTGGAATAAAGTCCCGGTCCATGTGAGGCAGAGCGCACCTCGCTGGCTCTGTTCAAGAGAAATCTTGACCGGTGGATGGGAGATCGTAGGTTTACCCCGGGAATCATCTCTGTGTCACTGCTGGACAGAGGCACAACAAACTAATGGGCACAGTATTTTTTAACATAAGGGGTGGTGTAAGCCACAAAAACTCTGGGCTAGGCTTATAAATGCCTTAGGGCAGATAGCCTAGTATAAACCTATGAACCTAAGAGAATCTTGTGGGACTCCACCAGTGATTGGCTGGAGTGGAGATAGGAATCCATCTATTCTTACCTGTTGTGTATCACCACATTGCCTTTTGTACTTAAGTTATTTTGTCTTTATCTACTTTGTACTTTATAGGGATTTCGATTTGAAGATAATTGCTTTGGTCGAGAGGCAGATGTATACTGTTTTTCAGTCAAATGTCCAGTTTATCAAACAAAACAGTTGTTGGGTGTATGCCTAATTGAAATAGGTAAGATGTATGTGTAGTATATGTGTCTGTTGCTAATGTGTGTGGGTTAGGGTTAGAGTAAGGGTTAGGTAAGGTGATAGATTAAGTGTGAATGATTTTGAGTATTTAAGGTTGGGGGATAAATTAGGTTAAGAGGATTGATTAAGAGTGTGTGTTATTGTGAGTGTCTAGGGTTAAGTCAGCTGATAGATTTAGTGTGTGTGTGTGTGTGTGTGTGTGTGTGTGTGTGTGTGTGTGTGTGTGTGTGTGTGTGTGTGTGTGTGTGTACGTGATGAGTGTCCCAACTGTCTTCTTTAGTGGTAATGTTATGGGAACTTTTTTTTTTTAATTTAAGATGCAGGTTAGAGTTAGGGCCGGGATTAAGCGTGTGTGTTATTGTGAGTGTCTAGGGTTAAGTCAGCTGATAGATTTAGTGTTTGTGTGTGTGCATGTGCATGTGCATGCACATGCGCATGTACGTGCATGTGTATGTAATGAGTGTCCCAACTGTCTTCTTTAGTGGTAATGTTATGGGAACTTTTTTTTAATTTAAGATGCAGGTTAGAGTTAGGGCCAGGATTATCACGCATTATTAAAGGGGAGTATGGAGGCCTTGCTGGCTATAACATCTTAATCATACCTAACATGACCTCATCAGAGCCCACTTCTTTCCCTGACTTTATTTTCCTTAGTCTGTCTGTGTCTTTCGGCTTTTCCCGGTTAGGGGTCGCCACAGCGGAACTCCGGTTTGCTAATGATTGGTAGTGGATTTTTACATACCGGGTTACCAGCCCTGATGCACAACCTTCAACGAAGGCACACCCCATTCATGTATGCCTCCACACAGAAGACGCTCTAGCTGGGAATCGAACGGGACAATGTCTTGCTATGAGGCAACAACGCTACCGCAGCGCCACCACTGCAGTCATTTATTTTCCTTAGTGCAGTTCTTATTTCTATGGTGTGCCTACCTTCCCCTTCCATTTCAGCCATGTCTGGGACAGAAATACTTCTGTGTGTTTTTCCTCTTTCAGTAATTGCTGTAGGCACTCTGTCCATATGCCTTTGATATCCTGTGGGCTGGGGAGAAGGTTAGGTTATTGCTGACATCCCTTCTGAAGGGTGTCTGAAAACTATATTCTTTATCTTTCTGTATTTGCCTTGCAAGGTGATAGAGTTTTGTACTGCCATCTGCTGAATCACCTTCCAGAAACTGGTTGAGTTCCTCTGATTCCTTGTTTTTTGATATTGTGACTGCTCTCTTAGTCTCTTTGTCAATTAAGTGTTTTTTCTTACTCTGATTCATCTTTTCTGTCTCCTAAGTTTTCCTACATGTCTTCTTTCTTTTGAGAACTTCCTGAACTTCTGCATTCCACCAGCAGCTTTCCTTATGTACCTTATTTCTATACCTGTTTCATACACATAGCTGTTATACAATCCTCACACATAGTTTTTGACATGCTGCCACTGTTCTTTAATTACACCTACTTCCTTTTATTCCTACGGTGATAGAGCCCTAAGAGTTTCATGGAAAGAGTTATCATGGAAATGATCGCTAATGACACAGAAAGTTGAAAACACTGGACCCAACCCAGTTGGTTTTGCAAAGGGCAAGTCTTCCTACTCAGCCTGGTGAACGTCTTTGAAAAGGCCACCAAAGCAATGGGTGAGGGCAAAATGGTCCATACTACCTACCTTGACCGGGCCAATGCATTTTAAACAATACCCCATGCAGGCATTGTTGACAACATTCAAGAGATTAGGAACAAACCATTATGTCATTAAGTGGATAGCCAGCTGGCTCACAGACAGGACCCACAAAGTTAGAATTGGGGAGCCCACTTATACAAAGAGGCCAGTCATAAGTGGAGTACCTCATGGTTCTTTTTTGGGGCCACTCCTTTTTGGCATTTACTTCTCTGAAATCAAGGCCAACTTCAATGGCCTCTGGCTGACTAAATTTGCAGATGATTCCAAATTAGGAGCGGTCATTGAATCGCCCACTGACACAAATGTTGTCCGGGAAGGGCTGATCCAGAAAACACCTGGTGCCAGAGCCATGGACTAAAACTAAATGCCAAAATGCATAATAGTATCCTTTGGGAAATCATCCACCCCTTATAACTATCATATTGACAACATACCCTATGAGTTGACCTAGTAGTCAAGGACTTGGTGACCGACATAGACGGCCATCTAGCCTTTGACCATCACGTGTCTACTGTAGTGAGGAAATCATTCTATATTGTGCAACTTTTGAATAAAGGTATGGCATCTAGGTCCAAGGAAGTAAATTTTCCACTGTATTCAGCATTTATCAGACCTATCATTGAGTACAGTGCCCCTTTAATATATATCCAATAACTGGACCTTCCACAGAGGTTCTCACTAAAAGAATACATAGCATAAGTAACATGCCCTCTGCTAACCGCCTCAAGGCCCTATCCCTGTATTCTGTCTCCTGCAGGCTGTTGAGGGGAGATCTATGCCTGGCATACAAGGCATTGTCAGACCCAACTCTGATGGACCTCCTGCATATCCACAAATCAAACAGCACCAAAATTACCAGACTTGAACCTTGCCTGTGATATCAATAGGACTTGCTGGAGAGACAGGTATGTATCGCAGAGACTAACCCTTCTCAGGAACAGGCTACCCATCCATGTGAAGCAGAGTTCTTCCCTAACTGAATTCAAGTATAACTTGGACAACTGGATGGGGAGTAGGAAATTCATTTTTGGTTTGGCACCTATGTCTCTAATGGACACAGGCAGCCTGTAAATGGTTCATCATTCAGGCACCAGCTTCTAAATGTTTCCAATCCCCTGTTTACACTTGTCAAGGGTACCACAACTTGTCAGAGATTTGCGATGCATGGCTAGGATTAAAAAGCCCTTGTAGTCATTTAGCCTAGTAACACCTTTGAACCTGTAATACATCTAGTAGTCCAAACACCCTTACACAACCATAAATCAAATAGCCAGGCCCCAGTTAATACTAAGGCCATAGATCTAAACCTACTCCAACCAAAAGATAAAAAATGGTGGAGGGCTAAATCTATAACACAGCTCTTACACAATTATCTGTAACAAACTTTGTTTGCGTCTTTTGGCTTTTCCCGGTTAGGGGTCGCCACAGCGGAACTCTGGTCTAACTTTCCAAATTAAACAGCATGACACTGTCTGCTTTTAAAAAGAACAACTGGTTGGGTATTCATAAAATCACGTATGACATGACTGGCCTGGCCTTCTTTGAAGAGAGAGGAAAGGCTTATGGGTGGGTACTGGCAAAGTGGAAATATAACTCCTATGAACTTATGACATATGACTAAGCCACATCCCTATATGGAAGCAGAGTTAGTGGGCCTCACATGCTTTGGCCTGCTTTCCTGATGACTCTTGGGTGACCTGCATGGACTTGTAGTATGTGGGAGTGGAGAAGAGTATGTGCTGCCTTGTCTGCACCAAAGGCTTGAGATATTTTAGTGTGTGTCTAGAAGACGTTGACAAGAGGTATATGCATGTTATTTTTATAGACAGTACATACACTAGTGAGTGAATTGCAAGACAATAACATTTTTACAGAGCCACTACAAAAATATCAACTATATCAGTTAAAATACTTTAATGCACTTTTTCCCTCTGTGCTTCAGACCATCTTGAGATGCCAGTTTTTGTAAGCTTTACTCACCTCATACATTTAGAGGTTTTGGTTCTTGCAGGGGAAGTGCATCATTAAAATGAATGTGTTTCTTGTCATGCCAACATCTGTTTCTACCATAGCCCTCAACCTTTCATCTCCAAACTGAGGAACACTAGCCCTCCTAATGTGGAACAACTGGGCAAAATGTGGAACACATCCAATCAGCTCACTAACAACTTCAACTAGTAAGGTCATAGGATATTTAAAATATGCTAGTTTTACTTATAAAAAAGATCTTTTAATGAATTGATATTATTTTTTTTATTTACTGCGGATATCAGTTAAAAAAATCCTAATATTGCATATGTGACAGACCCTTTCAATGTGGAACTTCGAGGAACATGAACTTTTTAAGACCCCAAATGAGATACGTTCTTCGTAATGAGGTACCCTGGAGAGGTATGGTTTCTACACCTGTATTCTTGGGCAGATGGTATCTGTGGTTCTCCAGATTTTCACTGAATTGTTTTTTCATAGCTGTTCAAGGCTAGTTACAGGCCCATAAATAGGGCACTTAAAACTGTTTTTGTATCTCTGTTATCATTTTTTGCAGACATCAACTTCCACTGAAAATTTGGTTTCTTATATTTTGCTGCACTAAATAAAAGGTTGACTAAATATATAAAAAATAGTTACATGCTGAGACAATTGATTTGCATGTTAATCATTTTAAAATTGCTAGAGTCAGCCTTGGCTATCCGTTAAGTGTTTTTGATCTTGGACATACTGGATAAAACAATGGGTGTCAGCAGAGGTGAAAATTGCCATATTCAACTTGATGAGGTGCTAACTGTATTGGATTTTTATTTCATTGAATAAGAGGTTTAAATGCTGAGCTGTTTAAAATGTCTTATTCATTTCAGTGTATGTATTTATTTGAATGTGTTAGCCAGTGTAATCTATTCATGCATTCATCACAAATTAGTAAAGTCAGGTATTGTCTAGTTACATCCTGTTGAAAGACAAGGCTGGGTTTAACTGTTTGGGGGTGGATATGCTTATGAAATGACACATATCACTTTCTACTGAATTCAGTTGAGTTGTGGAACTTATAGTCATAATGGAAGGTTGGTTAAAAGGTTAGTGCAGTCTTTTTATAAATTGCTACTTTTTTAAGAATTTTACTTTTTGTGGCTGGTGGCAATGGGATTATAAATGACTGTCATGATTTGATATAGCTGAGTTGAATTTTGGAATACATTTTACAGATAATGGCTATATTCTGGAGTTTAAGCTATGCAGATTTTGTGCAAGTCATCTGGTGAAACAGTCACCTTTGTAGGAAATGGCTGCCAGAAGAATTAATGGGACTTGTTTAGACTACACACTTGGATATTACAGGAAAGTGAACATTTTTACGTTTTAGAGATTTTTATTTAAACTGTGAATTATTTATGGTGTTTCTTGTGTTTGGTTTAATTACTGTAGAAATTTAAGTAGAAAGTATTTATATGATGTACTTCTTTTTTTCCATGCTGTATGGTTTGTATAGTGCAAAGCTTTGTATTATCAGTTTAATTTTTTACAGGTTGCTAGTTTTCCGGAACTGCTTTGTGTGTGTGTGTGTGTGTGTGTGTGTGTGTGTGTGTGTGTGTGTGTGTGTGTGTGTGTGTGTGTGTGTGTGTGTGTTTTTACATACATTGGTAACTGGCTATTTTTTCCCCAACTGGTTGGGAGTCTGATTTTCCAGTAGACTTACCATGTTCTTTTTGCTTTACTCTGCAGGGTTTTAGCTGAACTGAGATGTGGCCATTGTTGAAGGTTTTAGTGTGTCTTATTAGTTATTTTTATACAATATTTACTCTGCTTTCCTTTTGAGGATAGTGACAGTAAGTTTAGTAATAGTTCTGGTGGGGGGGGGGGGGACCTGAGTTCTGACTTCACCTGTGGTAGTGATTATGGCCATGTTTTATTTTTTAGATACTGGGTAGGGCGATGGTGTACTTTACCGGCTCACCTTCAGTTTTGCTCAGGAGTGGGCGTGGTCCAGATGAATGACGAGCGAACCTGTATATGAAATAAGGCATGATTGTCATGCCATGCATAATAACCACTGACATCATGCATGCACACCAACAGGCTTGCTAACAATTATTAAAACAAGTTCATCAGAACTGCTGCTCATCTACATTCATTGTATGCATCATGCTAGGGGCTAACCTGCAAAGCATGCCAATGTCTAAATATACCCTTCCTTTGGATGTTATTGTGTCACACAGCATTATAGGTTCATAGGTTCATACTAGGCTATCTGCCCTAGGGCATTTATAAGCCTAGCCAGAGTGTGTGTGGCTTTCACCACCCCTTAGGATGAGAATACTATACCCATTAGTTTGCTGTGCCTCTGTCCAGCAGTGATACAGAGATGATTCCCGGGGTAAACCTACGATCTCCCATCCACTCGTCAAGATTTCTCTTGAACTGAGTCAGTGAGGGGCTCTGCCTCACATGGACTGGGATTCTGTTCCATAGTGTAGGGAGTCTCTGGGTGATGAATCTGTCCCTCCAGCACGTCCTATTTATATCCGTGTTGAGGTTTAAGTCTCTTGCTCTCGTGGCTCTGGTGGATTTGGATTTTTTGAGGTGGAGCATGTCCATTAATTCCGGGTTGGACATGGCCTTGTATGTCAGGCACAGATCACCTCTGAGCAGACGGTATGTGACTGAATAGAGCTGGAGTTTCTTCAGTCGGGCATCGTATGACATATGTTTGAGCCCCTTTATCCTTTTGGTGAGGAACTTTTGGGGTCTTTCCAACTGCTGCAGGTGTCGGGTAAGGTACATTCCAAATGGGGCGTTGTACTCAATCATTGGTCTGATAAGTGAAGAGTACAGGGTACAATGACCTCTCCTGATCTGGATGTGAATCCCTTCATGATCAGGTGGGCAATGTAGAAGGTCTTCCTAACCACTTTGGCAATGTGAGTGTCAAAAGAGAGGTTACTGTCAACTTGGGTCCCCAGGTCCCTGATAACTTCTTCCGTGTTTAATGGATTACCACCTATGTGGTAATTAGGGGTTACCTTGTTTTTCCCAAAGGGTATGACTATACATTTTTGGCATTTAGCTTAAGGCCATGGCTCTGGCACCAGTTATCCATTTCTATGAGACCTTTCTGGAGGATGTCTGTGTCTGATGGAGTGTCAATTATGGTGCCCAGTTTGCAGTCATCTGCAAATTTTGTCAGCCACAATCCCCTATGTTTGCCTGCACTTCAGAAAGATAAATGCCGAAGAAGAGGGGCCCAGGACTGAGCCCTGTGGGACACCGCTCGTGACCGGCTTAGAGTCTGACATGGCACCAGCAACTCTAACCCTGTGTGTTCTGTCCTTGAGCCAGTTTGCAACCCATCTTGTGACATATGGGTTTACATCTAAGCTGGTGAGCTTTTCTATGATGCCCGAGTGGGGTATTGTGTCGAATGCTTTTGCTAGGTCAAGGTAGGCTGTGTGAACTGCCTTACCCTCATCAATGGCCTTAGTGACTGTTTCGAAAAAGTCGACCAAGTTCAAGAGGCAGGATCTGCCCTTGACAAAGCCAAATTGGGTAGGATCCAGTGTCTGTAGGTCCCCAATGTCTTTATTTATGAGTTCCATTATGATCCTCTCCATAGCTTTGCAGATAAGGCTCATCAAGCTTATGGGGCGGTAATTTCCAGGGTCCGTAGAAGCACCGCCTTTGTGGAGTAGGACCACAGTTGCCGTACGCCATTCTTTGGGTACGTATCCTGTAGTAAGGCTAAGATTAAACAGCAGCCTTATGTGTGGGTTTAGTTCCTCATTGAGTTCGTGTAGCACACAGCCGGGGACACCGTCCGGTCCCATTGATGCTGTGTTTTTGCTTTAGAGAGAGCAGCTCTCACCTGGGCATCTGAGATGTTTGGGAGGCTAGACTCTGGTGGGATAGATATTTCTCCTTTTGGGGGAGGGAGGGAAAGGAGAAATTTGCACTGAACCTGTCTGCCAGTATGTTGGCAATGTCTGTGGGTTCAGTGATTTTTTATCATTTTGGACTAATTCTGAGCATATCTGGGAGTTTCCACCCAGGTTTCTAACATAGCTAAAGAAGGCTTTATGATTGTCTTTTGTGTCATTAGCGATTTTTCTATCAAAGTTGGCCTTGGATGATTTTATGAGTGATCGTAGTTTTTTGCTAGTATTGATCAGAGATGCCTTCCCATTTAGGGATTTTGCTCTGTCATGTAGTAGCTTTCTCCTCTTGTTGTAGAGTTTGTTTATGGCTGGAGTCCACCAGACCGGGCGCCTGCCTTTGGTGGAAAAGGTCTTGATTTTATTAGGGATTGCTTGATCCATACATTCCTGGAGGTGCTCGTAGAAGGCATTTGTAAGGGTTTCAGCAGCATGGGTTGTGGTTTCCACTGGCTCGGGGACCTTGAAGGATACCACTCCAGTCTTAAGAAGTGTGAAGTTTGCTTTTGAGAAGTTCTTCACTGTGGTCTTTTTTGCTGGGGGTGGGGCGGGATGTGGATCTCCAGTGAGATTAATTTATGGTCTGATCTCACCAATGAGGGATATACTTCCGGTGTGGAGCATTTTGTCCCCATGTTTGTGATGATCAGGTCTAGTATATTTTCTCCTCTTGTGGGAATGGTGACTAGTTGTTCCATAGCATTTGAGTTTATGAACTCAAGGAACCTTTGGGCTAGGGTGTTGGGACTTGAGTAATGTTCCCAGTCTATGTTTGGGTAGTTGAAGTCACCCAATATGATGGTGTTTGGAGAGACATTTATACTCTCCAGTGTCTTCAGGAAGGCTGTGTGGGTTTCCTGAGTTTGAGAAGGTGGTCTGTAGCATGTTACAAACTGTAGGGCAGTTTTACCTATGGTTAATTGCACCTGGATGGTCTCCGATGCTTCGTGCGTTGCCACTAACCTGGAGGTGTGGGTATCCTTTATGAATATGGATACTCCCCCTCCTTTTGTAGTTCGGTCCGGATTTTGGGGCCAGAACGCATGATATGAGGTATAACCTGATAGTGCTGGGGTGCTCTCAGGAGCCTTGAACCAGGTTTCAGTCACAGCACAAACATCGATGTTCTCCATACTGAGGAGGGCTTCGAGGGCATGCATCTTGAGGTTTAGACTTCTGGCATTGAGCAGTATTACCCTTAGTTTTTCTCCATTTTTGTTTTCTAGGGCGGTAGGTTTATCATTTGAGCCTTGCCTAAAAAGGCACTATGGGGTGGCAAGAGCCTTTGCCAATATCCGGAAGCCCAGGGGTGACAGGTGCAAGCCATCCCTTGTGAAGCAGCGTGGCTTGTCAAGCATGTCATCCCAGGCAGACAGACATTGGATCCCCTTAGAATGACACCAGTAATTAAGCCAATTATTAAAGCTGATCATTTTGTCTCTGTATTGTGGCATCATTCTTGGTGAGGGTAGGATACTGCTCAGGGTCAGGGTCATACCGGCCTGGGCTACATAATCTGAGAGCTCCTCTATGTCTCTTTTCATGTAGTCCAGGGAGGTATGTCTCAGGTCATTCACACCGGCATGGACAATGACTGAGTCATACTTGTACTTGCTGTGGAGTGACCTGAGTGCTTGTGTTATGTGGCGGATTCTAGCGCCTGACAGGCAGCTAACTGTGATCTTTTCCTTGTTCAGTCTGGTGAGTGGGACGTCAGTGTGTCTGACTATGGAGTCACCTATAACAAGTGTGTCTGGCATTGTGTTTGGCCTTAAGGGCTGTGTCTGTTTAGCACACTGACTTTGAGAACTATGTGTTGCATGTCTTATGTCTTGAGGTGGCAGTTGCTTGGGTGTCTGCTTTGGAGGCCTCTGTAGTTTTGGTAGATTTTTGATCAGTGCCTCCGACTACTCCGATTATATGACTCTTGCTGGTGCTAATGGAAGGCAGTAGGTCTATGTGGTGGGGGGTGCAGTGCCCCCACAGAAGTTGGTATATTCAAGTGGCAAGGGGTGTGGGGGGCGCAGCGCCCCCACAGGGGTGCAGGGGGCTTGCCTCCTGCAAAAGCGCTGTTTCTCCTACAAGAAAGGACGTTGAAATCGCAATAAATTATTCACGCCTTTGATGTTCTTTTCTGGCTGGAAAACCACATCATGTTGGTTATTCATGAGAACAGTGACATGTCAATCAGCTGGGGTGGGGTTGAGTGGTGCTTGCTACTGCGCATCTGGTGAGCCAGTCAAGTAAAATATCGCCCTAGGTAGGTTGTCCTGCTGGCTCAGTGGAAATAACAGTCCTCTTCAAAAAAAAAAAATGGTTCCAGTAAGACACTGTGGTACATTCTTACAAGCCTGAGGGATGGTACAGGTTTGTGCACATTTTTATGTTTTGAGGGATTATTTAAATCCCCCTATGTCAAGTCTTGAATTTGGGGTATGTGCTGTTAGGAATAAATAGGTGTAATGTATTCAGTGTAGTTTTGTACTATATTTTATGCATAAGTAATGGGTTCATAGGTTTATACTAGCTTAGTGACTACCAGGGACAAGTCCAAAATCAGTGATAATTTTAAATATCACCAAATTTCACTTAAAAGTTAATAGGAGAATAACAGGATTTTCATCAACATGGATTTCCCAAAGACTAAGAACTTCCTCTTCTTTCGGCTGCTCCCGTTAGGGATCGCCACAGCAGATCAACTGTTTCCATTTCCTCCTGTCCTCTGCATCTTGCTCTGTCACACCAACCACCTGCATGTCCTCTCTCACCACATCCATAAACCTTATCTTAGGCCTTCCTCTTTTCCTGTTACCTGGCAGGTTCATCCTTAGCATCTTTTTCCCAATATATTCTGCATCCCTCCTCAGCACGTCCAAACCAACGTAATCTTGCCTTTCTGGCTTTGTCTCCACACCTTCCAACCTGGGCTGACCCTCTAATATACTTATTCCTAATCCTGTCCATCCTCGTCACACCCGGTGAAAATCTTAACATCTTCAACTCTGCCATGTCAGGCTCTGATTCCTGCCTTTTTGTCAGTGCCACTGTCTCCAACCCATATAAAATAGCAGGTCTCACTACACTCTTGTAGACCTTCCCTTTCACTCTTACTGGTACTCGTCTGTTACAAATCACTCCTGACACTCTTCTCCACCCACACCATCCTGCCTGTACTCTCTTCTTCACCTCTCTTCCACACTCACCATTACTCTGAATTGTTGATCCCAACTACTTAAACTCATCCACCTTCACCACCTCTACTCCCCGCATCCTCACCATTCCTCTATCCTCCCTCTCATTCACACACATATATTCTGTCTTAGTCCTGCTGACCTTCATTCCTCTTCTCTCTAGAGCATATCTCCACCTCTCCAGGGTCTCCTCCACCTATTTCCTACTCTCACTACAGATCACAATGTCATCTGCAAACATCATAGTCCACGGGGACTCCTGTCTGATCTCGTCTGTCAACCTGTCCATCACCATTGTAAATAAGAAAGGGCTCAGAGCTGATCCTTAATGCAATCCCACCTCCACCTTAAACGCATCCGTCACTCCCACCGCTGTCACACCACCCTTGTACATATCCTGTACCACTCTTACATACTTCTCTGACACTCCCGACTTCCTCATACAATACCACAACTCCTGTCTAGGCACCCTGTCATATGCTAAGAACTAAGATATAATGCAAAGACTAAGAACTATGGAACTCAAATGTCTGACATCAATGACTGACTGTAATCTTCAGTGATTTACCAGAAAATCAAAACATATAACAAGAAGGGTAATAATATGAGACAAAGTCATAGATAGTGGAGAAGTATAAAGTAGTTAATCTTCAGTAATATTTTTCATTGTTTTTCAGTCTGATATGTTGTGATGTGGGTGGCCAGTTATTTCCACTGATACGTGTGGGTAATTTTGTTGGGTAATCTCCCAGTGAAGTACCTCGCGGGCGGTACTGCGCAGCTTTGGGCGTGTCCAAACTGATTGGCACATTTGAGTGACAGTGAGCGCGGAGCTCAGACCTAAAGATCTAGTCTAGTTATGTCATTTTTCTGTATGCCTGTGAGACAATACTCTCAAACGCGCATGTGTTAGGGCAGCACTGCACAGACACACAAGCACAGTCCGCACTGTATTAATAGATGTACAAACCCAAGAGGGTGCTAAATTAAACACAAATAACGTGGTTAATAACTTTAAACTGACATGTAAAGAGCCACACTCATACTCTCAACTCTTTCCTCTAAAGGCACGTCAAAGCTACAAGCCATGAATGAAATAGCTTAAAAGCCAACGTTCGCTTGCTAGTAGAATATTTGCATTACTAAGTACTTGTCATGGACATAACTGGGCTTCCCCTTTTCAGAGCTATGTATTGTAAGCTATTAACGCATGAAGACGATCAACAGAATTGTATATATTGGGTTCCCCCAGAAGTAATCAAAATGTGAAGCTCTGAATAATTTGTAAGTGAAGTGATCCAGGAAACAGGATACCTCTCAAAATGTAGATAGAGCATCTATAACTTCTCAGTTCCAACTGTATATTTTACAGACACATAGGAATGTTTTTTTCAACAATTACGTTAAACTGCGTTTATTTCAAATACAATTGAATCGTTCCATTCTGCAGCGTTCAAAATAAATGTGACAGCAGACAGCTGTCAGGGTTACTAGGAGGCGGGCTTTGCTACTGTGTTTTTCAAACATTACATGACATTGTGAGTCTAGGAGGCGTGTCTGGGGCGGGCTTTGCTACTGCGCATCCTGCGAGGTACTTCACTGGGAGATTACCTTTTGTTGTAGGTCTTTTTTTTTTTTTTTTTTTTGGTTAGTTTATTTGCCAAGTAAATTGGGTATATCAACTTATTTTGACAGGGAGGACTTGTATTACATAGGCTCATATCATGAGGCATCTTGTATACTGTTATATATTACACTTCCTTATTAATTTTTACTTTTGAAGTGAAAATGCTATATTATAGTATGGTATTAGGGTGTAGGCAGAGGCAACATTTGTAAGGACAAGGTCAAGCATAATATTTTTTTTTTTTACTGACATTTGATTTCTGGGAAATTTTAGACAGCTTCTTCAAGGTAAATGTAAACTAATATAGTACATACATGTAAGGAAAAAATAACGTTGCTTATCTAGATAAATTAGGAAATAAGTGAAAAGGGGGGAGGAAGAAGGTGTAAGGTATGAATTGGAACTTATTCATATTTAAGAATATTGTTATCCTGTGATTGAGCAAGAACAGAGACAGATTTGGGCTAAGAACTATTTCAGAATGGTTTTAATGGACTATAGCATGGAGTACATTTTATTGTTGAATAAAGGTCATCGTTTAGGTTACTTTTCATTTAATGACATCACTAAGAAATTTGGTGTTCAAAATACAAAAATTGCTGCATTTTACTGCTTACCAAAAACTCATAAGGGTTTGGATAACCTTGTTGGGAGGCCTGTTGTCTCTGCAGATAAATATTTTTTGAAATGTATCAGTGTTTTTTTATTAATATTTGAAAAAGAATGTTCTTAGCATTCCTTTATACATAAAGGATAGTTCAGATTTTTTTAATAAAATAAAGGACTTTCAATGGAAGGATTCCATGTTTTGGTTATGCATAGATGTGAAAAGCCTTTATACAAATATTCAACATGATGTGGGCATTCAGGCTCTTTTTTATTTTCAGGGTGATTCCCCTATGTCTCATTTTGTTATAGATTTAGTAGCTTTTTGCCTAAAAAATATTTTTTTTGTTTTCAATGGGGAGGTTTTTCACCAACTGCAGGGTACGGCCATGGGGGCAGCTTTTGCCCCCATGTATGCCAATCTTACCATGGCCAAGTTTGAGTATAATTATATATATCCTCACACTTTCTATAGGTCTCATGTTTTGCTTTATTTGAGATTTATAGATGATTTAATATTTTTGTATGATGGTTCCCATAAGGATGCTTTAAAGGTTGTTGAAAATCTGCAGGTTAATAAGATGGGCCTTGAGTTTTATGGTATACAGCTGGGAACTGAGGTAAACCTCCTGGATATTGAACTCGATAGTTTGAACTGAGAAATCAGTTATTGTATGGCAACAGCTGTCATCCCTCCATCTTATGACAGTATTGCCTTATATCGAGGTCCTTAGAATTCATAAACTCTGTAGTAGTGATGAAGTTTTTTACCAAGAAATTTTAGAAACTGAAAAGATGTTTATTGATAGAGGATATGATGTAGGCATAGTGTCGTGATGTTACTTAGATGGCCTAAGAATGTGAATTACTTAGACAGATGCAAGAATAATAATACTAGTAATCAGATGTCCTTTAAAAATGAAAATGTTGTAAATGGAAATGTTATTAATCTGAGGCATGAAATTCCTGAAAATGTTTATTTTGTCAGTTGTGGATATTGTTAAACAATTTTGGCCCATGATGTTTAGGGACAGAGATCCAAGCCTGCTTTTGCCTAAATAGGTTATAGCCTCTTATAAAAGGGCTAGGAATTTAAAGGATATGGTAGTACATAACTATTTTGAGTTACCCAATGTTAATTGAAATAGAGAAGTGAATTATGTTGTTGGTACGGTTTCTTGCAAAAAGTTTTCTATATGTACACATATTGTTAGCTCCTTCATCAAAATTAATGGATGTCCTTTTACTGTTAAAAGAAATTTTGATTGTAACACTGTAGGTGTTATGCTCTAAAATGTGGATGCAACAAGTTTTATATTGGAGAAACTAGTAAAAGTTTCAAAGTACGTTTTCAAGAACATGTGAGGGACATTAGAAATGTGAAAGTGGAGAGTCCTTTGGGCAATCACTTTTCTGAATTTCACAATTCTAACCCTGAAGGAATTTTAGGCTTTATCTTGGAAAAGGTGGAAATATTGATGGGTGAAAATGTAAGTTTAAAGGATAAATGTCTGAGGAAAGAAACTATGTATATTCATAAGTTTAATACCTTGGAACCCATAGGGTTAAACAAAGAATGCAACTGGAAATATGTAATTTAACTATTTAATTGATTAATTAACTTATTAGCAGTGGGATGGATTATTATTTTTTTGTATTTAAACCTGTGTTTTAGTAATGTTTTTACTCTGTGAAGGCCTGGTAGCCGAAGTGTAATAAATACATTTTTTACCAGCATTGCTCTGTGATTGTGGCTGTTGTTGCTAGTGGTATTTTTTGTCTTTTTTATTTTGGTGGTATTTGTGTAAATTGGGTATACCAACTTATTTTGACAGGGAGGACTTGTATTACATAGGCTCATATCATGAGGCGGGGTCTATATTATAACATCTAAGTTTTTAAACATTGAATGTTATAATATCGAACCCGTAATGTCGAACGCTGAAAACAGCGAAGGTGCAGGACACCGAATTCTTTCTCAGGAAAAGAATTCAGTGGGCTATTGCTGTGGCTTTGCTGTTTTCAGCATTCGATATGTTGGAACGTTACGGGTCGGGTTCAGGTAAGTGTGCAACTGTGTGTAGGTTAGGGTTGGGGTGGGTTGGGTGAGTTAGGGTTAGGGCGCGGGTCGGGTAAGTGTGCAGTTGTACGGACGTTAGGGGTTGGGTTAGGGCGCGGGTCAGGTAAGTGTGCGATTGTGTGTAGGTTAGGGTTAGGGGCGGGTTAGGTGAGTTAGGGTTAGGGAGCAGGTCAGGTAAGTGTGCGGTTGTGTGAACGTTAGGGTTAGGGGGTGGGTTAGGTGAGTTAGGTTTAGGGCATGGGTCAGGTAAGTGTGCAGTTGTGCATAGGTTAGGGTTGGGGCGGGATAGGTGAGTTAGGGTTAGGGCGTGGGTCAGGTAAGTGTGCAGTTGTGTGTAGGTTAGGGGGTGGGTTAGGTGTGTTATGGTTTGGGAGCGGGTCAGGTAAGTGTGTGGCTGTGTGGACATTAGGGTTAGGGCACGGGTGAGGTGAGTGTGCGATAGTGACGGACCTTAGGGTTAGGGTTGGGTTAAGGTAAGTGAATAGCTAGTAGTGTATGTAAAGTTTAGTTTAGGTTTAGGTGTAGGAATTTAAGTATATGTGTGTGGATTGCTGTTTTTTGTGTGTGTTTGTGTTATGTGTAAGTTTCTTGGAATAGTGATTTTTTTCTTTGGGAAAAAATTCGGTATTCTGACTGTTCGATGTTTTCAGATTTTGGTGTTTGGGGTTCGATATTATAACATTCGATGTTTAAAAACTTTGATGTTATAATATAGACCCTCATGAGGCATCTTGTATACTGTTATATATTACACTTCCTTATTAATTTTTACTTTTGAAGTGAAAATGCTATATTATAGCATGGTATTGTATATTAGTAGGGTGTAGGCAGAGGCAACATTTGTAAGGACAACGTCAAGTTTTTTTTACTGACATTTGATTTCTGGGAAATTTTAGACAGCTTCTTCAAGGTAAATGTGAACTAATATAGTACATACATGTAAGGAAAAAATAACGTCGTTGCTTATCTAGATAAATTAGGAAATGAGTGAAAAGGGGGGAGTAAGAAGGTGTAAGGTATGAATCGGAACTTGTTCATATTTAAGAATATTGTTATCTTGTGATTGAGCAAGAACAGAGACAGATTTTGGCTAAGAACTATTTCAGAATGGTTTTAATGGACTATAGCATGGATATAGGTAAGGAGTTCTAGGCATTAGCAACATGGTATAAAATTAGACCATGCCCAGCAGACTTAGATTCAGGGGCGACCGTGCTATCGGACTGCCGGACTGCAGCCCCCTCAAAATAAAAAACAGAAAAAAAAAAATTTTTCAAATTTTGCATGCGCAGTAGTCCCGACTACTGTCAGTCTATGCGCATGCTCCAGGCAGTCCGGCAGTCCCCATAGGGGGGCACAAGGAGACGTCTGTGCACTTTTAAAGTGCACAGACTCGCTGGGATTATGTGTTGGGTCCGGACTGCAACAGCAGCAATCAGGAAGGAGCTTTGGATCTCGCAGGTCTTTTGGAATATTTGCTCAGACAGTCTCATCGGGAAGGAGCTTTGCTTGGGATCAGACAGGTAAGTGTATGGTGCTTTCTTACTTTTACAATGTTTATATTGAGTGTGTATGGCGCTTTTTAGTTTTACAATTGTGTATGGTGCTAGTTTATATTGAATTGGTGCTTACAATTGTGTATGGTGCTAGTTTATATTGAATTGGTGCTTTTATAGTGTGTGTGTGTGTGTGTGTGTGTGTGTGTGTGTAAATGCCCCAGGTGCTCATGGTGGTGTGGTAGGGAATACCTCAGGCTTGAACCCTGTACCCTGTATGCAGGTGTTAAAGACTTGAGTTCCCTACCCACCACCATTTGTAAAAAAATTGCAGATTTTTGCCTCATATTCGATCTGATCTGTTCCTCATAATATCTGTGGTTTGCAAATGTTGCAATGCTTGATATTTATTTGATGGTGTAGTAGTAGCATTGTTGCCTCACAGCTGCAGGTTCTCAGGTTTGATTCTTGGCTGGGGTTCCTTCTTTGTGGGGTCTGTTATCTTCTCCCTGTGTTTGTGTGGGTTTGCTTTTATTTGATGTTGCACTGGTAGCATTGTTGCCTCACAGCTGCAGGTTCTCAGGTTTGATTCTTGGCTGGGGTTCCTTCTTTGTGGGGTCTGTTATATTCTCCCTGTGTTTGTGTGGGTTTGCTTTTGTGTCCTCCCATGTTACAAAGACATGTCTGCATTATTTCTTCCTGGGCCTCTGCTGAAAATTGTTTTTTTGTTCCAAGTCAGACTGTCCTGATTAACAAATGTTAAATAAAATTGACAGGCATTTGAATTTCAGACTTCAGGTTTCTGAATGTTTAATTCCTTGCATATTTGATGGTGCAGTGGTAGTATTGTTGCCTCACAGCTATAGGTTTTCTGGTTTAATTCTTGGTTGGGGTGGCTTCTGTGTGGAGTCTGCATCTCCTCCCTGTGTTTGTGTGGATTTGCTCTGATGCCCTGCCATTTTACAAAGACGTGTCTGCAGTATTAATCCCTGCGTCTCTGCTGAAAATTGTTTTTGTTCTGTCCACAGTAAAATTGACAGGCATTTGAATTTCAGACGTCAGGTTTCTGAATGTTTAATTCCTTGCATATTTGATGGTGCAGTGGTAGTATTGTTGCCTCACAGCTATAGGTTTTCTGGTTTAATTCTTGGTTGGGGTGGCTTCTGTGTGGTCTGCATCTCCTCCCTGTGTTTGTGTGGATTTGCTCTGATGCCCTGCCATTTTACAAAGACGTGTCTGCAGTATTAATCCCTGCATCTCTGCTGAAAATTGTTTTTGTTCTGTCCGCAGTAAAATTGACAGGCATTTGAATTTCAGACTTCAGGTTTCTGAATGTTTAATTCCTTGCATATTTGATGGTGCAGTGGTACTATTGTTGCCTCACAGCTATAGGTTTTCTGGTTTGATTCTTGATTGGGGTGGCTTCTGTGTGGAGTCTGCATCTCCTCCCTGTGTTTGTGTGGATTTGCTCCGGTGCCCTGCCATTTTACAAAGACGTGTCTGCAGTATTAATCCCTGCGTCTCTGCTGAAAATTGTTTTTGTTCTGTCCGCAGTAAAATTGACCAGCATTTGAATTTCAAACTTCATGTTCTTCAGAATACATAGTAGCACAACCTTTTTTTCTAGCAATTTTCTAAGTTTATAAGATGAATATTTTAAATTTGTCCCTATTTTTGGGACTGTATTCCCCCATTATTGGCTTCGTCCAGGTTTTTGTGCTAAGGTTGACAGCTATGGCAAGAACTGAATTCACTGAATATGTTTGAGGGCTGTATTCCCTCATTACTGGGTTTGTCCAGGTGTTTTGTACTAAGAGGTTGACAGCTATGGTGATAACTGAATTCACTAAATGATAGCCATTTAAGTTTCAGCCTTCCTCTCTTTTACAAAGCAGCTGATGTGGCATAGTGGTATGTTACTCTGACTGTTTTTTGCTCAGGGACCTTGGCAGTAAAATGTATGGTGGCAACACAACATTTTATTCTAGCAACTTTCCAAGATTATACAAGCAATGTTTAATGTGTCCCTGGTTTTTGGGCTTTTGACCCCCCCCCAATACATTTTGGCTTTTTCCAGTTTTCTTGAGCTGCGAAGTTGAGATGCAGTTGAGTATTGAGTAGATTTTACAAGGAGCTGAGAGCTGCAGGAGAATAGAAGTTTAGTGCTACCGCTTTGCCTAGTTAATACTATAGCACAACAGGTTTTGTACTTGCTTTTGATGCAGAAGGCTGTGGGTTCTACTCCCACAAGGGGTGGATGCTGCCGTACTGAGAATGTTCTCCTTGGTGAAGATACTAACTATGAGTCTGTTATCAGTTTGCTATCCATTTCCTCTTGCAATATTATTACTAGCTTATCATTTTTTTAATGTAATATAGGCAATTTATTCCTGAAGGGCAACAGACACTTTATTTTTCGATGAAACCATGAAATATAAAGGTGATTGCTAGCAGCAACCGCTTCATTAGTTACAGATTTCTTTAATGTGGAATTATTTAGATGACTTACTTCAGAGATTGTGCATATTTACTGATAATGGACTGTAGAATTGTGCATATTTACTGATAAAGGTGGACTGTAGAATTGTGCATATTTACTGATAATGGTGACTGTAGAATTGTGCATATTTACTGATAATAGTGGACTGTAGAATTGTGTATATTTACTAATAATGGTGGAGTGTGGAAGTCTGAGTAGACTTTTTTATGATAAATGTTCTCAACTGGGCAGTTTTGGCATTATGGGTGCATATGGTTTGTTTCATTGCTTACTGGAAAAATGTTCAAAACAAATTTAAAACACCCTCTAACAAGTGTACTGTATTGTACAAGGAATATAATTTTAGTACAATGAGGAAGGTGTATCAAAGAGCACATGTATGTTTCATATGCAAGGGGCCTATGATTTGAAAACAGCCCAAAATTAATCTTTATCTGCCACTGGCAAAATGTATTTTCTTTGAATGTGGGTTTCAATGCTGTTTCAATGAATGTGAGTTTCAAGGGCAGAGAAGTTTTAATGCTAAGTTTTCATTGTGAGACTGCATTGCTTTGTTTAACAGATGACTTAGTGTTTGTGCTGTAAAATACAAAATAAAACTTTCAAATGAAGTCCAACTTATCATAGAAGTAAAGCAGTATGCACATTAGTGTTTATGGTAAATGGAGTGAAATAGCCAAGTAATGGTTCATTGGAATGGCTGCAGAGGCTCCATTCAACCATTATTTTGTCAGGGGGGAAGGGCAGCAAACTCAGACAGGCCCAGCTGAACTATACCTCCCAACTGTCGATTTTTGCTTCTTATTTTTGGTTTGTTCTTCATAAAATTTGTAGTTTTCTGGCAAATCATTTAGGAATTAAGTCACTAAATAATAAGTTTCAGACTTCATAACCTTCAGAAAAATGCATGTTAAAGTAAGAGCTGTTCTATCAACTGTCTCAATTTATACAAGAGCAATTTTTAGTACTGTTTATATGTGCCCCCAATATATTTGGCCTTGTTCAGATTTACTGCATTAACAGGTTGAGAGGTACATGCAAATAAATTGCTTTATAGAATTAGGCATAGCCAACCTCTCAACTGTCCCCAATTTTTGGCTCAAAATGTTGCTCTTCCCCCTAATAATGCCTCTGCAAAATAGCAATTTTGGAAGAAAACATGGAGGGTTTACAATTAAGAAATAACTGTAATAATCAAAGTTATAGATTACTTGAAATGCATGTAGATTATTTTATTTTGTCAGCTGCTCAAGGTAGCAGTACTAATATTAAAGTGTCCCTTCTTTGACAGGTAGCAGCTGTATTGTGTGTCTATTTTATATTTTTGCATCACATTTTTGGTCCATTTTTCATAAAGTTGTGTTTTTGGCAAGTTAGTGACAAATCACTAAAGACTGAAGTTAGAAAATGACAGACATTTGAGTTTCAGATTTTATACCCTTCAGAAAATTCATACTAATGCAAGACCTATTCTATTATCTTTCTAAGTTTATTAGAGCAATATTTAAAAATTGTCCTTATTTTTGGGCCTTTGTCCCACTTCTGTGTATGGCTTTGTCCAGATTTCTTGCTCTTGAGGTTGAGAGGTATGACAAATGTGTCAGGGCCATCACAGTCAGCCAGAGAGATTTCAAATTGTGACATGCTTGTTGCACCCCACTCCCCCATGTAGTGACTCTGGATGTGTCCAAGCAAGGCAAGGAGTAGTTGTATCTTACTTGGATGGGGAGGACACACTGCATAAGTACTACAGTGGCTTTTCATCTGTCCTTGATTTTGCGGAGTGGTCTGGTTTCTGTCATATTTTTGTACTGTTGATTTATGCTTATTACTCAGATTTATGCTTATTACTCAAAGTGCCTGTTGCTCTGTGTTTAAGTAGCAATGCTTTAATGACCGTAAGGTAAGCTTGTCTGAGATCATAACTTTTAAATATTACTCTAATTCACATTGGTAGGAGGAATATGGATTTTCATCAACATGGATTTCCTAAAGACATCAACGTGGATTTCCTAAAGACTGACTCTAATGTCTGACATTATGGACCAACTGTAGTCTTCAGTGATTTACCAGAAAACATTTTATAATGATAAGGGTAAATAATATGAGGCAAAATCAGGGATAGTTGAGCATTATGAAGTAGTTATTGACCAGTAATGTTGCTTTCTTATTTTTTCAGTCTGATGATTTTCTTGTGGTAGGGGTGGACAGTTATTTCCACAGATTTCCTTATCTGGGTATAATTTCTATTTTGTTTTTTGGCAGGGCAGTTGTTGCAATCATAAGTTGTATATCAGACTGTATTGTATTATATTAGTGGGTTGAAGGCAGGGGAAGCATTTGGGTAATATCCAAGTGAAGTTCCTCACACTCTGTTCTGCTCAGCTTTGGGCGTGGAGTGGGCGTAACGTACATGATTGGCAGGGTGACCGTACATGATTGGCAGGGTGAACTACCGTGGAGCTTCGGTCAAATGATGAGTTACTCTAGTTCAGTACAGTAAAGCATCGGTAACTTTATTAATTATTTAAGATCAGTAAATCTGTAAAACAGTAAAACAGGCATATACCCAATAGCCATTCCCGCACCAATATTTTTTGCTTTGTCTAAAATCACACCCCATAATACATACCTGCAACTGCAGTATTCTGTATTAGTGCACCACATGAGCCATTGACTATCTTCTTCTTCTTTCAGCTTTTCCTGGTTAGGGGTCGCCACAGTGGATCACCTGTCTGCTCATGATTGGCAGTGGAATTTTACAGTGTCGAGTTGCCAGCCCGGCGCCCAACCTTCCACAAAAGGCATGCACACACTCACACCTAGGCCCAATTTAGAGTGTCCAATCCACCTACTGCATGTCTTAGGGATGTGGGAAGAAACCGGAGCACCCGGAGGAAACCCACGCGACCACAGGGAGGACATGCAGACTCCACACAGAAGGCACCCCAGCCGAGAATCGAACCAGAGAACCTGTTGCTGTGAGGTGGGAACGCTAACCGCTGCACCACCGTGGCTGCCCCACACGAGTCATTGACTATAAAACTGAGTAAATATGATTTTGATTTGTATTTGGGAATGGCTCATAGAGTCATTTTTGCCTAACTCTTTACAGGTTTAATTACTTGGTTACTTGGTTAACCCGGTATACTGACAGTTCAATGGTAACTTTTTTCAGCCCCTGTTGTACCAGTTGTGCTGTATATTCATTGTTTTAGTATCAATTTTAACTCTGTTTCAAGCATCGTTGTTTGACTCAACTACCGTACCTAAGCATCATCAAAATAAAATGCATCAAGAGATGATAGGTTATGACAAGCTGTGCATAGTAGGTGTAGCAAACAAGTTTTGTGTGTGTGCATTTGTTTCTGTAAAATGCTTCACATCAATCCAAAATATTGTTTGTACACGTTTGATTGTAAGACAGGAGCCAAATAAATATTCATGCACGCTTGGCCAGGAGGTGTGTTCGGGGGCGGGATTTGCTACTGCACATCCTGCGAGGTACTACACTTGGAGATTACCAGCATTTCTAAGGACAAGGTCATACATGCAATTTGTTTACTGAAGTTTGACTAACAGGAAAGTCTAACTGGGTAGGTGTCTGTTTTTTATCTAGATAAAGTTAGGATGTGAGTGGAAAGGGCAAGTAAGTAGGTGTAAGGTATGATTAGGAACTTTTTCATATTTAGGAATACCATTATCCTGAGGTTGAACAAAAACCAAGACAGATTTTGGCTAAGAACTATTTCTGAATGTTTTTGAAGTACTGAAGGGAGGGTATGGATCTGATTGATATAGGTAATTTTGTCCCAGGCCTTGGCAACATGGTATAAATGTAGATCAAGCCCTGCAAATTTGATAGGGTTGTGGACAGAAAGGGTTTTCCTCACTGAATGGTAATGATGGAGTACGAACATAGTTGTACTGAACCGTATTTAGTGCTAGACGAGCAGATTACTGCTGGCTAATGTTGTAGGTGGGAAGCAGCTGTGTATATGTCAGGTGGTGGGTTCTGAAAGGGTCATTTGCTGCAAATGTAGCCACTTTGTTATAGCATTGCTCAAATTTTGCTTTTTATGCTGCCTGTAAGTTAATAAGAATGGGTGTTCCATAAACTAGTGAGGGGAGGTGCTAAGTAGTGGAACATACAGCTTTAGTTGTGTTGGTGAGAACGTTTTTGAATCAGTAAAGCAGTGCAAGTTTTTGTTGATTTTTTTTTTTTTATACAGTTTTGTATGTGCATTTCAAATATAAGATTATAGGTTCATAGGTAAGGTAAGTACTAGGCTAGCTGCTCTTGCAGGCCATTTTATCTAGCTAATTTCCATTTTTGTGTTTGAACTATTCTTTCCCACTTGGTTATAGATTGATCTTACCCATGGATGATAATTACATATTACCCTAATGCGAATAACTGGGATCATCCCATAGATAATTTGAGTGGGCCTATGCTTATGTAAAGCATTTAGGAGCTGCATCCCATATCCTGCCTCATTATTTGTTATTAGAAGTGACTTCTGATGGTGTTTTATTAAGTGAGGGGATTTTGAATGTTGTTTTTCATGAGACAGCCCTGAGGGAAATGGTAGTATTTTGTGGGTGGGGGGTGAGCATGAGTTGTGAGTTACAAAGCCATGTTTCAGTGTCTGTTACAGCTTCCTGTGTAACCAGGGACCTGGTTTGAAAGTGAAAGTGGATGTAGTGAAATATGGTTGTTGGGCAGGGTTTGGATTAGATGTGTGAATCCTTGGTTAGGAACACTATACTATCTATGAAATAAAAGATGAATTCTATTGCAGGTTTGAGTGACAAGATTTTGGGAGAAGGATTAGGGTTGATTTTTTGATGAGGATGCCAGATGTCTTTAATAGATTACTGGAATCTTTATGGGGTTGGGTCACCTATAGTTCAGAGTGTTGGTCGGTATAGGTTTTTTGCCTTCATTTATTTGTTTTTTATTACAGATGTGGAACATTCTGAAGTTTGAGATATTGTGATGTTTTGTATTTCTACCACTCTTTCCACACTTTTTATTTATCCTGCATTAGCATTCTACTCTTTGGGCATAGCCAAATTGCATTATTTGCTTTTAGTGTCTTCCTTCCAGGGGTTGTAAGGCTATTTAGAAGTTGCATTGAATTTATTAAAAGCATCCTGTAAGGGTAGGATTTTTGGGTATTCCAGTTAAAAGACAATAGGGTAGTACTGCATAACTCTGGATTGAACTTGGGCATGTTGCATATTGTTTTCTAAACGTGCCATTTAAGTAGATGCATCAGATGTATGGTTTAATTTTTCCAGAACTGTTGCATTTCTAATACCATTATAGGTTTATAGGTTCATACTAGGCTATCTGCCCTAGGACATTTATAAGCCTAGCCAGAGTGTGTTTGGCTTTCGCCACCCATTTTACATTAATTTTGCTATGCCTTTTTTTGAGTTTAGTATACTGTGCCTCTGTCTAACAATGACACAAGTGATACCCGGGTAAACATACAATCTCCCATCCACTCATCAAGATTCCTCTTGAAGAGAGTCAATGAGGGACTCTGCCTAACCTGGACTGGGATTTTATTCCAGAGTGAAGGGAGCCTCTGGGTTATGAATTTGTCCCTCCAGCATGTCCTATTTATTTAAGTGCCAAGGTTCAAGTCTCTCGAGTGCGTAGCTCGATGGGATTTGGATTTTCTGAGGTGCAGCATGTTCCGGGTTGGACATGGCTTTATACGTCAGGCACAGATCGCCTCTGAGCAGGCGGTATGCCACTGAGTAGAGCTGGAGTTTCTTTAACCGGACAGCATATGGCATCTGTTTGAGCCCTTTGATCCTCTTGGTGAGGTACTTTTGGGGGTATTTCCAGTTGCTGCAGGTGTTTGGTAAGGTACATCCCAAAAGGGGCATTGTACTCAATTATGGGCCTGATGAGGGATGAGTAAAGAGACACGATGACCTCCCCTGATCTAGATGTGAATCCCTTCATGATTAGGTGGGCTATATAAAATGTTTATCTAACCACTTTGGCCACGTGGTTGTCAAATGCGACATTGCTATCAACTTGGGTCCCCAGGTCCCTAATTACTTCTTCCGAACTTAATGTATTACCACCTATGTGGTAATTTGTGGGCACCTTGTTTTTGCCAAAGGGAATGACTATACACTTTTTGGTGTTTAGCTTGAGGCCATGGCTCTGGCACCAGTTGCCTGTTTCTATGAGGCCCTTTTGGAGGATGCTTGTGTCAGCTGGAGAGTCGATTATGGCACCCAGTTTGCAGTCATCTGCGAACTTGGTCAGCCACAGTCCTTCTGTGTTGGCCTGTACCTCCGAGAAATATATACTGAACAAGAGAGGTCCTAGGACTGAGCATTGTGGGACTCCACTTGTAACTGATTTGGAGTCTGACATGGCTCCAGCAATTCTAACCATGTGTGTTCTGTCCTTGAGCCAGTTTGCAACCCATCTAGTGACATAGGGGTTTATATTTAATCTGGTGAGCTTCTCTATAATGCCCGAGTGGGGTATTGTATCGAAGGCTTTTGCGAGGTCCAGGTAGGCTGTGTGGACCACCTTCCCCTCGTCAATGGCCTTGGTGACTGTTTCAAAAAAATTGACCAGGTTTAAGAGGCAGGATCTGCCCTTAACAAAGCCAAACCGGGTAGGATCCAGTGTCTGTAGGTCCCCAATATCTTTATTTATGAGGTCCATGATGATCCTTTCTATAGATTTGCAGACCAAGCTAGTCAGGCTTATGGGATGATAGTTTTCCAGGATCCGTTGAGGCATCACCTTTGTGCTTGTGCCTTAGACTATAAGCTGCTGCCATCCATAAAAGCCACAGGTGACAAGCAGGGGTGAATTTATGCTTTCCCATCTATTGGTCCAAATGTTATTGGAATAATCTTAAAGAAGAGCTTTGTTTCACATAAATGGAGAATCTTTTTCCAGAAAAAGGGTAAAAACACAAACCTGTTCCTCCAACATGTTTTGCCTATGTCAGAGACAATGTTTAGATCCTCAGACTGGTTAATTCTTGTGCTGTTTGTTTTGTGATTGTGCAGCATATCCATTAAGGCTAGATTTGAGAAGGTCTTTTAGGCTAGGTTTTATTGCCCTGTGGTAGTCTGTAGGAGACTGAGTACAGGGACAAGAGTTTGGGGTTTTCCAGATAAGACATGATGGTTCATCGTGTTTCACTGTTGCAGTCATGACTGTAGGGTTCTCCCCTGCTGGCAGCCAGGCCTCGGTTGGCCAGAATCCCAAAGTCTGGGTCCGGCGTCGGCTGTTCAGCCATACTCCCTGACGTCAGAGCGCCAGTAGTACAAAGCTGACAGCTGACGCCATGTTCTCCAGTCTTTCTTGCCATGCGGTGATAGCAGTTCGCAATTGCCGGTCGGCTGACTCCTGACAATTTTTTCTAAACGAACTTCGGTCCGAAGACTTTGTTCTACTCAAAGCTAAGTACCCCGTTGGGGAAACTTTTTTCTTGCTCCAGTCTGATGTCAGAAAAAGTTAATTGTATTTCATGTGGAAAGCAAATACCTCATAAGGATTTTCATTCTTACTGTATTCCTTGCTTAGGCCCTGGCCACGACGTAGCTAGTTGTCAGTTCTGTGCTAGATTCAATCAACGTACAATTAAACAAAGGTACAATTTTGCATTTCATTACTTTGGTAGGCGTTTTAATTACAAAATGTCATCGGATACAGTTACGGCTACCGTCATCAGTGAGGTGCTTTTGCAGCCCCTGATGTCGGCCATTTCGGATCCGATGGCCGAAACAGACTCCCACGAGGAGCCAACTAGGCCTTTGAGTATTTCTGTTGCAGGACCTTCGGACAATGCTCCTTCAGATGGGTCCGGAGCCGCTGTGCAGGTACCGGCTTCCGAAGGGGTTTTCAGGCCTACTCAACTTCTAATAAAGGCAAAGCCAAAGACAAAGGCAAAGACTCCTTCCAAATCAAAGACTGCAGTCCAGGCCTCTTCTGATCCGGCACCCAAGTCTCAGAAACAGTTAATCAAGATGGCTGAAGACTTACTTACTATGATTAGGGGTTCACATCCCCCTCCAGATAAAAGGCCAAGGCAGGAAGTGTATTATGACTCCTTTGATCAGGCTTCTGTTTCTTCAGTTTCTTCTTCTGAACAGGAATATTCTTTCCCTCCTTATGAATATTCTGATGCTGAGGAATCCATTCCTTCAGCTTCTCCCCCTGAGGATTTCTCTTTTGGGGAAACTTTGCATGAAATGAGGGAACATTGTCACTGGGAAGGACAGGAGTACTCGGAATCTAAGAAAAGACTTAGGGATTTTCTTCTTCTTCCCCAACATAGACCCCTGGCTATTCCTCCTATTTTGGATATTGTGGATGATGCTTTTTCGGAGGCTAACTTAACTCCTGACTCTTTTACTCCAGCTCCTGTTAAGCCAGACAGATATTATAGGATTCCTGATTCCCACCAGTTTCTATACAAGAATCCTACTGCTGATCCTGAAACCATTTCTCAGGGCCCTAAGAGGGTTAAGGCTGCTTCTGCTAAAAACCCCATTCCCACTGAGAAGGATTCCAGATCTTTAGAAAGATGGGGCAAAAAAGTGTACACTTCTGCTACTTTATCTATTAGGGCTTTAAACTGTCAGTTTCATATGCTGAAATACCAGCAATTTCTTCTGTCTGTTTTAAAACAAAAGTTAACTTCCATTTCTGCCTGTGCAGATGATAAGGAATTACATGACTTAATGCATGCCACAGAACAAGTTGGGAACCATGGTTTACACTGTGAATTTGATGCCTTAGAGGCTTCTTGTAGGGCTGCTGCCTCTGGCACAGTCATTAGAAGGCATGCACGGTTAAAGGAACAAAACTTGCTAGATCAAGTAAAAGCTAAAGTATTGGATGCTCCTGTTCAGCATAATGTTTTGTTTGGATCTAAAGCTGAAGAGGTGATAAAGAAGATGGAGGACAAGGCAAAATCAATGCAAACAGTTAAAGATTTCTTACAAGTACAGCCACCCAGATTTAGTAGGAATTGGACAACTAAAAATTGGTCCTTTCCCAATTCATACAGGCCTCAGAGGGGTACGTATAGACTCAAACACAAGCCTCTTATAGACCAAGACAGTGGACTGCTTCCACCCCTAGGGGAGGAGAGGACAGGTCACAAGCTCATAGAAAACAGACTCAATGACTCCCTCTGTTGGGCTGCAGGAACTTCTTGCCTGGAAGCCCCTCTCGGAGGAAAACTTTCTCTTTTTCACCTAAATTGGACTTGTATAACCCAAGACAAGTGGGTTCTGGATGTGGTTTCAAGAGGTTACAAATTCCATTTTTAAACCCTACCAAGACCAAGCGGATGGCCGGATCTTCCAAAACATCTATGGTTAGAGGCCTTAAACCAGGTGGAAGCTCTCTTGGCTATGAAAGCCATAGAACTGGTTCCACATTCAGAGATGGGACAAGGTTTTTACTCAAGGCTCTTTCTAGTCCCCAGAAAGCAAAATTCATGGAGACCCATTCTGGATCTGTCAGTCCTGAACACTTTTCTCGAGATACCAAAATTCCAAGATGCTTAGTCTACAGCAGCTACTTCCAATGCTGACCAAGAATGCATAGATGGTAACTTTGGATTTAAAGGAGGCATATTTACACATTCCCATCAGACAGGAATGCATAAAATACCTCAGGTTCAAGGCCGGATCGAGGCACTATCAATTCTCTGCGCTGCTCTTTGGATGGTCTACTGCGCCCAGCGTCTTCACCAAATGCCTGGCTCCAGTAGTAGCTTATTGCAGACTCAAGGGAATTCAAATTTACCCTTATCTGGATGACTGTCTTATTCAGGCAGACAGCAAGGATGTCTTTCTCCAGCATCTAGAATTTGTTCAGAATCTTCTCAAGTTCTTTGGATTCACTGTAAACATAAAAAAGTCAAATTTGACACCCTCTCAACAGATAACTTTTCTGTGTGCTATTCTCAACACAACAACCCGGATGGCATTTCTGACATACGAAAAACAGCTACAGCTGGCTTCAACATTCAAAACCTTGGCAACTTTAACTCAGCTATCTGCAAGGAATCTTCTACATCCAGGACAACATCTGATACGAACAGATAACACCACAGTTATGTGGTACATAAACAAGCAAGGGGGATCTCATTCCTACCCCCTTTGCAGACTAGCCATGAATCTATGGAACACAGCTCTAGCTTACAAACTGGACCTTCAAGCTCAGTTTCTACCAGGGAAACAAAACTTCCTAGCAGGCAGTCTGAGCAGGAACCTGTTGGACCCACACGAATGGATGCTGGACACCAAAATATTCAAGATGATTACCGCAGTCTGGGGATGTCTTCACATATACCTCTTTGCATCCCACCTCAATCATCAACTACAGATTTTTTGCACCAGGATATTCCACGAACTAGCCTGGAAAGTGGATGCACTATCATTCAGTTGGAGAAACCTCTCTGGGTATGCCTTCCCGCCTCTACCTCTTCTTCCACAGGTGTTATTAAATATCAAACAGGACAAGCCCAAGATGATAATCTTACTGGCCCCAAATTGGCCTCGACAGTTTTGGTACCCAACATTGAAAAACCTTTGTCTGGACCCCCCCCCCCTGGGTTTTACCACAGACTCCGAACCTTCTGTCCCAACACCAGGGTCAGGTTCTGCACTCCCATGTCAAAACTATCAGCCTGGCGGCATGGTTAATCCAGGGTCTATGATTCATTCTCTCCTACCCAAGCAGGTTATGGATGTCATTTTAGAAGCCAGGTGTCCTAGCACTAGAAAATCTTATGCAGGAAAATGGAAAAGATTTTGCTCCTGGATGCAGGCTCGGGATTCAGATCCTCTTATTCCTAACATTCCTCTGATTTTACTTTAACTGCATGACCTCTTACATAAGGCTGTCTCTTTCTCTTCCATAAAGATACATGCCTCTGCTATTTCTGCTCATTATAATACAGACACTCCAATCTTTTCCCACCAGCTGATGAGACAGTTTCTCAGAGGAGCTAAGAACTTAAGGCCCCCTAGATCTCCTCCCTTTCCTGCTTGGGATCTCAACTATGTTTTGGAAAAGCTCACCTTACCTCCTTTTGAGCCCGCTGCCTCATCTGACATCAAGTTTTTATCTTGGAAGACAGCCATCCTGTTAGCTCTGACCTCTACCAGGAGGGTTTCAGAGTTGCAAGCTCTTATGGCTGTGGAGCCTTATATTATTTTTCATCAAGACAGGGTGTCTTTAAGGACTAATCCTACTTTCATGCCTAAGGTGGTTTCCAAAGTGGCTTTAAATCAAACTATTCACTTGCCACCTTTTTTCCCCACTCCTCAAAATAAAGGGGAAAGGATCTTGCATTCCTTGGATGTGCACAGACAACTACATTTTTACCTGGACAGAACCAAGAACATCAGGAAATCAGAGCAATTGTTTGATGTTAAGTTGTCAATCTCGCCTTCATTCTTGCTTGATGGGTTCAGAGCCGATCCTCGGCTCCGACTCAGCACTTTGCTAAGCTCGAGAGTCACTTTTACCAGCTCGAGGCAGCCCCATATCCCATGATGCAAGGCGGTAAGTACCCAGATCTTGTTTGCCGCTTCGCTGATGAGGTCCTCCTTTTGCCAGCTCCTGGTAAGTGTTAGAGTTTAACTACTTTTTGCCCCTAGAATTTAATTTTCTTCACTTTTCTTCAGAATACCTTCTAATTTCTTTATTTTTAGGCCCTTTTCTGACTAAAATTATATTTCCTTCCCCTTCTTTTAGTCAGGCCTTCATTCCCTCCCATCCCCCCCCCCTGTCAGGGTGTGTGTATGTGAGAGGTTAGTTACAATATATTTTAGATAACTGTAGTTGTCTGATTGGGACTGTGTTGTTGTGTACTGTTTGTACAACTATGCCCAAAGAAAGGGTCTCAGGCTTTAAGAAGTGTGACTTGTGCTGTCAGAAGATGTCTCTGACAGACGGTCACACTTCTTGTTTATATTGCCTGGGACCTCTCCATCTGCAGGACTCCTGTGCAATTTGTCATTCCTTTAGCCAGAGAGTCCTGCAGGAGAGGAGAAATAAGTTGATTTTAAGGGGTCTTCTTAAACCGGAGGGCTCTCCGGCTAAGTCGGCTCCTAGCAAGACTTCTAAGTCTTCTAAGGCCCAGGCTTCTGTTTCTAAGCCGGTGGCCTCGGCTCCGACTCCTTCGGAGTCGAGATCGGCTCCGGCTGGAGCCGATCCTGTCTTGCAAAAATCTTCGGCACCGATGGCTATCGGTGCCGATACTGTTATGGTCACATCGGTGTCGGCTCCGACTGGCTCCGACCACCATGTGGCTCAGGCTTCGGGGTCGGCGCCAACCGGCTCCGACACCATTACTGTTACGTCTGTATCGGCTCCGGCTGGAGCCGATGCATCGAGACTTTCATTCGGAGCCGAAAAGTCCTCGGCTCCGTCTGGATCTATGGTTTCCTCGGCTCCGATGGTTCCGTCGAGGAAGAGGTCCAGGTCCCATTCCTTGGAACCGATACTCTCGGCTCCGGCCTCACCTCTCTTCTCGGAGCGGAGCCATCGGAGCCGATCATCTAGGTCGTCCAGGCTTTCAGACCATGATTTAGAGAGGGTGGTAAGTAGATTATTGAAATCACAGGCACTGGCCCAGATGCTGCATAGTCTGTCTCAACAGACGACTATTAGTCCACACCCTCTTCAAGTTCCACCTTCAACTCTACCTCAGAGTTTGGAGCTGGAGTCTTTGGGGATAGTTACTGCTATGGCTGAGGGGCGGATACCCCCCCTTCTGCACCCTCAGCATCTACTCTTATCTCCTCCTCGAGACCTTCCTTGGAGGGATTCGGTGGTCGGGCTTCCCTGGTCTCCTCCGAGGGGGTGAGTGGCATCGGACCCTTGTCCGACCCCGCTCTTCCCCTTGGAGCCTCTGCCTTGGTTAGCTCGGCTCCGACATCTGCCTCGGAGCCTTCCCTTTCTGTGGGCCCTGGAGTCCCGGTTTCTTCGGAATGGGTTCTCTCGGACCTCCCTGGGAGGGGGGCCTTCGAGGTGATGAAGAGTGTGCTGGCCACTGGGCTCAGCCAGCAGTCCATTCCCTTAGCTCCTCCCTCTACTGTGCCTGTCGATATCTCTTCCATCTCTCTTGCTCCCGGACCCAGAGATCCACAGCCTCAGGTTTCCCCACTGGGAATAACCCCCTCTTCCGAGGATTCTCCTGATCAGTCAGGAGATCCTCCGCGCAAGAGGACTTGTAAGAGGAAACACCTAGACTCCCCTGAGTCTATCACTTCAGATACCGACTTAGATGAGTCGGAGGGATCCCCAAGATCCCCCTCTGAGGATGTCTCCTTTTCAGACATCCTAGAACTCCTAAAACAGAGGGGAAACTGGCCCTCCACAAATCCCTCTGAGGATGAGTCGGTATACCTAGAGGCGTTTGGATCTCGGCCCTCCACCTCCTGGGTGTCTCCGCCTTTCGACCCCCTTATGGAAGTTATTGCTCGAAAGGCTTGGGCTGCTCCTGACTCTGTAGAGCCAGTTCCCAGGAGGCCGTCTAAATTTATTACTGCCCCTTCGGAAAAGCAATTCCTTACGAAAGGTGTCCCTGTTGATGCCATGGTGGTGGCTGCTGCCACTAAGAAGGAACTTGCAGATCCTTCTGTACCAGTCCATCCTCCTAACAAGGATTCTAGGACCATGGATAGGTATGGTAAGCGGATATTTTCTTCAGCGACCTTTGCTATGCGCTCGCTGAACTACTTATGTCACTTCACCAGACTCTAAAGGGACATCCTTAAGGAACTAGGTGAAGTAGTACAGGATCCTACGGCTGCAGGGGCTCAAGAGAAAATTGCTTCTCAGCTAGGAATCCTTAATTCTATAGCTAACTCCTCCATGTGACTGATATCATATGCAGCAGATGGAGCGAGTAGAGCTGCAGGTACAGGGGTGGCTCTTAGACGTCAATCCTGGATGCGGCTCTGTAATTTTGCAGATCCCTTTAAGGCGTCCTTCACAAACTCTCCCTTTGATGGGTCAGCCTTGTTTGGCCCTCAAGTGAAGGATACATTGACCAGGTGTGAACAGGACGGCAAGACTCTTTCTGCCGTAGGGGTCCATTTTTCCACCCCTTCTAGACCTTACCCCAAAGGACAGAAGGGTGGAAAGATGTGGTTCCGCAAATCCCAAGGAGTCACGCCGGATACACGTGGTCAGTTTACCCCTAGAGGCAGAGGGGGTAATAACAACAGACGCCGCTCTGGAGGCAGAGGGGGTCCACAAAACCAGGGAAGCAGAGAGCCTCTCTCTGACAAGCCCTTCCAGCATCCCTGAGATGTTGCCCGACTGTCCATCCTTGGAGGCAGTCGGGGGAAGACTATCGCTGTACCCAGAAGCCTGGCGTTCCCTCACTCAAGACAGATGGGTACAGTCGATTATATCTGAGGGTTACAAAATTCCTTTCGAGGAAAGTCCCTTCTCTCACACAAATCCCGTTCCAGATGTACCACCCGGTCTAAGGGAAATTGCAGAGTTAGAAGTATTAAAGCTTCTACAAAAAAGAGCCATTCAGCCAGTTACAAAAGACCATTCAGAGCCCGGAATCTACTCAAGATTCTTTTTGGACCCCAAAAAGACGGGAGACTGGAGACCAATATTGGATCTCAGCAGACTCAACAAGTCTGTGAGGAAGACAAGATTTCGAATGGTCACACTGCAGTCAATTTTGCCCTTCCTAGAGAAGGACAACTGGATGTGCTCAATAGATCTTCAGGACGCGTACTATCATATAAAAATTCACAGACGCTCCAGAAGGTTTCTCCGCTTTCGGCTGGGGTCCAGTCATTTCCAATTCAGAGCCCTACCCTTTAGTCTCACCACAGCCCCCAGAGTGTTCACCAAATGTATGGCAGTGGTCACGGCTCACCTGAGACGTCAAGGATTCCAGGTATTTCCGTATCTCGACGACTTGCTCCTTTCAGCCACCACCAGGCATCAACTTCTTCAAGCCAGGGATTACACACTAAATCTCTGCACTCAGTTGGGAATTTCGATCAACTACGAAAAATCCTCCTTATTGCCCTGCCAGTCTATTACTTTCATAGGCGCAAACTTAAACACCGTTCGGATGTCAGCAACCCTCACAGACCAAAGAATCTCAGATATACAAAGTCACATGAGGATCATCCTTGCCAGCAAAAAAGTGCAAGCCAGAATGGTTCTGAAGGTCCTGGGCCTCATGGCTGCGGCCATTACCCTTCTTCCCCTGGCCCGGTTCTACATGCGTCTGCTTCAGTGGATGTTGTTCACTCAGTGGTCGTACTAACAACTTCCAATGCATCACCAAATCCTGGTGACACAAATTTGCAAGAATCATCTTTCGTGGTGGATTACTTCTCCCCAGATTCGCCAAGGCAGACCCTTTGTACCCCCGGCCCCGGTAGCCACTGTCACTACGGGCGCCTCCCTGATCGGGTGGGGGGGTCATTATCAGGGCAGGATGGTTCATGGGATGTGGCAACCGTTCCAATACCACCTGCACATAAATGTCCTAGAGATGAGAGCAGTGCTTTTAACGTTGCAAGCCCTCAACGACTTTCTTCCCTTGGGAACAATTGCAGTTCACACAGACAACATGTCTGTAGTATGGTATATCAACAAACCGGGCGGAACCAAGTCCTACCCCTTGTGTCGAGAAGCTCTCAGACTGGCAATGGGCGATCTCCTCTCATCGGTTTCTGGTAGCAACGCATATCCCTGGGAAAACCAACATTCTAGCGGACAGATTGAGCAGAGCTATTCTCATGCCTCACGAGTGGTCTCTCAAACAATCTATAGTGGAGGAGATTTTTCTAGAATGGGGCCGCCCATGTTGCGATCTTTTTGCTACTCCCCAAAACAGCAAATGCCCAGACTTCTTTTCTCTCTTCCCACTGCCAGGCCATCCCCCCAGAGACGCTCTAACCCAGGATTGGCCCCAGGGACTTCTGTATGCCTTTCCTCCCTTTCCACTGATTCCACAAGTTCTCCAGAAAGCCACCGTTTTGAGAGCCAAAATGATTCTCATTGCTCCCTATTGGCCTCGACAAATTTGGTTTCCGTTCCTCCATCGTCACCTTTTGGTGCAGCCGTGGCATCTGGACCCAGTACCAGACCTTCTGATTCACCAATCGGGTCAGCTGCACCGGTCTATCCCTTCTCTCAACCTCACAGCATGGTTGCTCCACTTCCTTCCTTAGCCAGGCTTCCTATGATCTCTAATCCTGTTAGGGATATCATAGTGGCTTCCCTAAAATCCTCTACTAGAAGGATTTATACCAGCAAATGTAAACGTTTTTCTTGTTGGGCAAAAGCTAAAAATATTGATCCTTTTACTGCTTCAGTTCAAGCAGTTTTGGATTTCTTAGCGGAAATTTTTCACGCGGGCTCTTCTTCTTCTACAGTCAAAGTTCAGTTGGCTGCTATCTCGAACTTTCATGTCGGGTTCGCAGATCACAATATTATGTCCCACAGGCTCTGTAGAGCCTTCTTAAAAGGAATCTTTCTCCTGAAACCTCCAGTCAGGAGTCCTCCTCAATGGGACCTAAATTTAGTGCTGACATCCTTGATTCTTCCTCCCTTCGAGCCAGCTGTTTCATGTTCCCTGAAATTTCTTTCATGGAAAACACTCTTCCTGGTTGCTATTACCTCAGCTAGGAGAGTGTCTGAACTTCATGCTCTCTCTGTTCGTCCCCCTTATTTGGTCTTCCACAAAGACAGGGTATCCTTGAGAACTAATCCGACCTTTTTGCCTAAGGTCGCCTCAAAGAGTAATTTGAATCAGTCTATTGACCTTCCTGTATTTTTCCCAAATTACTCAAACAGATCGGAACAAAAATTACATTATCTTGATGTTCATCGCCAACTCCGATATTATTTGGACAGAACAAAACAATTCAGGAAATCCGATCAGCTTTTTATTTCTTATGCTGATAACAAAAAAGGCCTTCCTGTATCAAAAGTGACCTTATGTAGATGGCTTTCTTCTGTCATCTCTGAAATCTATCAACTCAGGGGAAAACAGCTGTGCTCGAAACCTAAAGCGCATTAAACTAGAAGCTTAGCCACTTCCACAGCCTTTCAGGCTAGACTTCCGTTAGACACTATTTGTGCAGCAGCCACTTGGGCCACTCCTCATACCTTTGTTTCTCACTACAAATTGGATTTGGCCTCCAGGGATAGAGCCAGTTTTGGCTCTACAGTTCTCAAGAGTCTGTTCCATTGAGCCACCCAGGATAGAGGTGCTAGGGACGCGGTCCCATCAAGCAAGAATGAAGGCGAGATTGACAACTTAACATTGAGAAGTTATGTACCTACAATAACGTTCCATGTTAGTTGTCTTCTCTCGCCTTCTTTCTTGCGACCCTCCCTCCTTCCCCCTGGCCTGGACAGACCTTTGTTTTCTCTCTATATGGAACAATACTTCTTAAGACCATATTGTTCTGGTCTTCCTAACCATCCTTCAGGTTTTTTCTGCCTTTTTTTCTTCCTTTTGGGAAGTTTTTTATGCTAGGTGTTATTGCCTATAGACAACAAACGAGATCTGGGTACTTACCGCCTTGCATCATGGGATATGGGGCTGCCTCGAGCTGGTAAAAGTGACTCTCGAGCTTAGCAAAGTGCCGAGTACCCATCAAGCAAGAAAGAAGGCGAGAGAAGACAACTAACATGGAACGTTATGGTAGGTACATAACTTCTCATTTCTTATGCTTCAAGTTCCCAAGGTAAAGCCATTTCAAAACAGACCATTTCTAAATGGATTGCTCATGGAATCAGATTTTACTATTCACACCATGGAAAGCAAATGCCAGGGAGTATAAGGACTCACTCTACCAGAGCTGTTGCCACTTTAGCTGCCTTCCTCAGGGGAGTTCCTACCAAAGACATTTTGGAAGCTTCAACTTGGAATTCAGTGCATACTTTTTCCAAGCACTACAATGTACCTCTCTACTCTAAGTCTAGGGCAGGCTTTGCTTCTGCAGTCTTGCAGGGCGTTTTGGCCGCCCCCTCTACTTTATAATTTATGACCACCTCCCTTTTATTCTGCTTTGGGATTCAACCCTACAGTCATGACTGCAACAGTGAAACATGATGAACATAGTACAGTTGTGTACACTTACCATAAATGTAGATGTTCGAGTGTCTTCACTGTTGCAGTCTGGGTTACCCTCCCTCCTGTCCCCTCTTATTTTTTCCTTTGTGTGGTTCCCTTCTTCACCCTTCGCCTGAGGTGTATTTGCAAAGGGTATGGGATCTTACTCATTTTGGAACACCTGACATCTTTGGCAAGAAAAACTGGAGAACATGGCGTCAGCTGTCAGCTTTGTACTCCTGGCGCTCTGACGTCAGGGAGTATGGCTGAACAGCCAATGCCAGAACCAGACTTTGGGATTCTGGCCGACCGAGGACTGCCTGCCGGCAGGGGAGCACCCTACAGTCATGACTGCAACAGTGAAGACACTCTAACATCTACATTTATGGTAAGTGTACACAACTGTACTTTTTTACACCCTGTATTCTTTTAATGAGGATTCTCTGTGGCCACTATAGAAATGCCTGGTCAGGTACATGCTGAAGAGTACAGTGTACTTGATTACTGGTCTAATGAGGGCTAAGTATAGTGGGATTATGATCTCCTTAGATCTGGATGCCAAGCCATAAGTTATAACTTGGCACACATAGAAGGATTTTCTCACCACCATGGACACATGGTGATCAAAGTTCAGGTTACTGTCAACCTGAGTTCTCAAGTCCCTTACCACTGTGCTTACTTTTAGGAGAGTGTTATTAGTGTTGTAATTTGCAGGGGTGGTCAACTTCCCAAAGGGTACACATATGCATTTTTGGAAATGAGTATTAGGCTATATTTCAGGCACCAGTTACTTGTCTCTCAGACCCTCCTCAAGGATATTTACATCTTTAGAGGAATCAGTCATTGTACCCAACTTCCAGTCATCTGCAGATTCGGTCACCTAAAGACCCTCTATATTTGCTATGATGCCAGAGAAGTGTATTCCAAACAGGAGAGGGCCAAGTGCTTAGTCTTGTGGAACACCACTAGTAACAGGCCTAGTTGAGGAGCTGTATTCCCCTAGCCTAACTTCATGTGTCCTTTCCATGAGCCATTTGACTATCCATCGGGTTACATAGTGATTTATGTCTACATTTTTGAGATTGTCTATAATACCTAAGTGAGGCAGTGTGTTGAATGCCTTTAACAGGTTGAGGTAGGCCGTATGCACTTTTCTGCCAGTCATCCATGGTTCAAGTGGCATTCTCACATTAGTCCACGGGGTTTAGTAGGTGTGACCTACCCTTGACGAAACTAAACTGGGATGGGTTCAGTGTTTGAAGATTTCCAATGTATTTAATAGATCCATGATAACTTTTTCCATGGCCTTGCATATAAGACTAGTCCAGCTTATGGGTCTGTTGATGGTCCACCTTTATGTAGAGGGATGACCATTGCAGTCCTGCATTCCCTAAGGATAAAGTCTGTCTGGAGACTGTGGCTGAATAGAGGTTCTAGTTGGCCTGACATGTCATGTATCAAACTATTTAGAAGGCATCCCTGGATGTTATCAGGGCCCATTTCTGTAGTGTGTTTAGCTCTGGAGAGGGCAGTGAGAACCTGATTACTAACAGTAGGTGGATAAGTGGTAGAGGGTATTTCCTGTGGAGTAACTAGACTTCTTTGAGTCATATGGACTCTGTCTTCTACTTGTACCATAATGCTGTTGTGTAACACTTTTTAGTAAAGTTTCTGTCCTCTACTCTTTTATCTTGGAGTTTGGTAACTACTTTAGCCATTTAAATGTTTCTATCAAGGCTTTTCTGTCTGCACTATAAGGTTGAGCGGTATGCCTTCAGTTCATAGGTTCATAGGTAGGTACTAGGCTCTCAGGCCTAGGGTAACTACTTTAGCCATTTAAATGTTTCTATCAAGGCTTTTCTGTCTGCACTATAAGGTTGAGAGGTATGCCTTCAGTTCATAGGTAGGTACTAGGCTATCAGGCCTAGGGCCTATACAAGCCTAGCCATAACAATTACATGGCTATTGCTTCCCACAAATATTTACATTCCTGGACGCCTGTCTAGCATGACTACTGATGTGATCCCCAGGGTGAATTTCCTATCTCCCATCCAATCATCAAGGTTCCTCTTGAAGACATATATGGGCAGCCTATTCCAGAGTATCAGGAGTCTCTGGGTCAGGAAACTATTCCTCTGGCATGTTCTATTCATCGTGATGACAAGGTTAAGATCCCTGGAGCATGTGGCTCAGAGTGATTGGGATTAGCATATCCAGCAACTCTGGATTTGACATGGCCTTGTATGTTAGGCAGAGATCGCCTATGAGTAGGCGATATGTGACAGAGTATAGCTGGAGTTTCTTTAGATGGTCAGCATAAGGCATCTGCTTTAGGCCTGTGATTCTTTTTATGAGGTATTTCTGCGGCCTTTCTAGTTGTTGCAGATGTCTTGTGAGGTACATACCAAACAGGGCATTGTATTCTATAATGGGTCTAATGTGGAATGAGTACAGAAAGACATTGACCTCCTTTTTTCTAGATGAAAAGCCCTTAGTGATGAGGTGTGCCGCATAGAAGGATTTTCTAACTGTTGTGGCTATGTGGTTATCAAAGGTGAGACCACTGTCCACCTGTGTCCCTAGGTCTCTTATCACACTTTCAGTGTTTAGTGTACTGCCACCTATGTGTTAATTCACAGGTTTGTGGTTTTTTCCAAAGGGGACAACTATACATTTTTTTGACATTTAGCTTGAGCCCATGGCTCTGGCACCAGACATCTGTTTCTGTAAGGCCCTTTAGTAGTAAATCCGGATCATATGGGGATTCAATATTGGCTTCCAGCTTGTAGTCATCTGCGGACTTTGTAAGCCAGAGTCCCTTAGTGTTGGCCTGTACTTCAGAGACGTAGATGCCAAACAAGAGTGGTCCCAGGACAGAACCCTGTGGTACAACACTTGTCACTTGTCTGGAGCTGGATTTGGAGTTGGCTACTTTTCCAGTGTGTGTTCTGTCAGTAAGCCAGTTTGCAACCCATTGAATGATATAGGGTTTAATGCCCAGCTTTGTAAGTTTATCTATGATTCCAGAGTGGGGGATAGTGTCGAAAGCCTTGTTGAGGTCCAAGTAGGCTGTGTGAACCACCTTACCCTTGTTCACAGCTATGGAGACCGATTTGAAGAAGTAGATCAGGTTCAGGAGGCAAGATCGGCCCTTCACAAACCCAAACTTGGTGGGGTCCAGTGTTTGAAGGTTGCCAATATCTTTGTTTATAAGTTCCATGATAATACATTCCATGGCCTTACAGATTAGGCTCATCAGACTGATGGGATGGTAGTTCCTGGGATACAAAGTGGATTCCCCCTTGTGGAGTGGTATGACTGTAGCTGTGCGCCACTCTGTGGGCACGAAGCCTGAAGTGAGTTATAACTGAAATGTCATGGAATCAGAAGAAAGTAACGACTTTTACTGCATGCATATTCTTATAGACTAGACAGACTATTTGTGCCTAATTATCACTAGCCAGTACAACTGTATACATACATAAGTAAGTAAAGAGACATACATATTCCATGTGAAATTTCAGTTGCATTTATTTTACATAATAAAGTAAACAAGCAAGCAAACACACAGCTTCCATGTGAATTCATAGTTTTATTTATTTGACATTTTCATAACTATCATATGTAGGCATAGACAGATATTTTCAATGTAGCAGGTCGAAAATGAAACAATCTAAATCGCAAGTGAAATCAAGTTTGATATTTTGTTGAAAAAAGAGAAACTGCTGATGAATCACTACACTGAAAAACATCTATAATACATGCTCACTAGTTCAAGGAACACCACTGTACATAAAACTAACAAACAATAGAGAGATACTTTTATATTTAACATAGCCACTCTATTAAACAGCTTATTTATATTTATACATTTTACATATGTACATACATGCACATATTTCAGGCATGAGCAAAAATGACATTCTTGCCTGCAAAGTTGTAGTTACAGTTTGACCTAATTTTCATTTTTTATATTCGTTCAACATTCATCTTGCTTGAATTCCGCTTCAGCATTTTGCCCAACTGTTTGACATTCCTTCTGAAAGTGGTATGATTCTTTATTCCGTTTACAATTTTTGGTTTATCTCTTGCACCATGGAGCACCGGTTGTAACTCAAAAGGGTCAGTCAGCCTCCCATTTGCATGGTTATCAAGCTGCAATTAATAAGTACACAAACAATTAAACAAACAGCTGAATAAAGAAATAAGGGGAAAAATAAATGATTTCATACTGAAATTAAGTTTAATTCATGGTACCTTAGACAGTACAGTACACATCTGTTTGTTATTTTCATTACGTGCTTCTTCTTTCGGCCTTTTCCCGGTTAGGAGTTGCCACAGCGGATCACCTGTCCACTCATGATTGGCAGTGGAGTTTTACGGTGTTGAGTTGTCAGCCCGGTGCCCTACCTTCGACAGAAGGCACACACACACACACACACACACCTAGGGAAAATGTACAGTGTCCAATCTACCAACAGCATGTCTTTGAGATGTGGGAGAAAACCGGAGGAAACCCACACAACCACAGGGAGGACATGCATACTCTGCACAGAAGGCACCCCAGCTGAGAATCGAACTAGAGAACCACTTGCTGTGAGGTGCCAATGCTAACCGCTGCACCACCATGGTACATGCTGAAGTAAACAATTAAATGTTTGTTTACAGGTACCTTGTTATGTGAGTATAGAGTTGGTACTCTTACAGGACATAAAACACAGTAGGGGGTATTCTAAAATGAAAAATAGTGTATAAAGCTAAACTATGCAGTCAGTGTTGACATGCAGGGTATTTGCAATTCAGAGATATCTGTATCACGATCATGGTAGTATGATAATTGGTGTGGTCAGTAGTATATATTAATGACCATATAATGACATACAGATGAGATGGCTTATAGAAATACATTCATCAATAAACTAATGTTTTTCTCTGTATGTATATTCTATATGCAGCATGCGCATTGGTAAGTGTGTATATATATATATATATATATATATATATATATATATATATATAAAATGTTAATAAGTTCATAGGTATGTACTAGGCATGCAGTTCAAAAGACCATTAATAAGCATAGCCAGCTAAGCCCAAGCACTGTTGAGTGAGTTAAGCTTCATGGTCAAGAAGCACCATGCTATATACCACAAAGAGAATTTATGATTTCCAGGCTATTCATTCAGAATATTAATGAATACAGACCATGTCTAGGATTGCTTGACATGCATAGGAAGTTGAGTCAATAAGTAAAGGATTCCTTGGGATAGAAATCTGTTATGCCAGCCATGTGCCATTTCTGTGTCTATAACAGATTACAGTCTTTGTTGTGGGTGTTCACGGTGGTGTGCATGTTGCATAGCTGTAAGAGGTCAAGCAGGGTAGAATGGGCATGCACTGTATGGATGGACAGCAGTCTGTCTGCTGAAGAATGGTATACAGAGCAAGAACTGCACATATCAAACATGACATTTGAACCCTTGATTTAAGAATCACCATGAATAGCAGGCGACAGTAAGGATTGTGGAAGGGTGTACAACTCAAAAACTGTGTAGCATCAGTGTAAATAGGATAATTTTGCCTTTAACACGCATTTTCCATGTTACACCTTTTGTACTACAATAGGTCACAGGTAATGTCGGCATGTTGCAGGAGGTAATACACACACACATACATACAAAGACAGGTGTTTCCATTCACATGAAAGAGCAGTAGCAAGGGACCAGGCGATCAAACATACATGCATGAAGCTCCAGTCAACAAAAGGTATTATTGGAAGGTGCAATATGTGTCTTACAGGTAACACCCAGGTTCTGCAAATAAAAGACAACAATGTTATGTGCGGTTCATAGGTAGGTACTAGGCTATTGGCCCTAGCGCCTATACAAGCCTAGCCAAAAAGGTACCCTGGCTTTCGCCACCCAAGAAAATTATTTTCCTGTGCCCCTGTCAAGCAGAAACACAGAAATTATCACTGGTGTGAATTTCCTGTTACCATTAGAAGAGGATATTTTTCAGTTATCTTTCATAAGCATTGTAATTCCATCTTTCTGATTTCTTGATGTTCTCCCACAAAGTCCTTGCCCACTTTACATGAGAAGCTGCCGCTATGCTAAATGAGTGTTGAATCTAACTGAACGTGGGTATATGTCTGGGGTCCAAGCTTCATCACTCCACTGCTTTCTTCAGTACAGCCTCACCTGAAGCTGGGAAAACAAGGTACCTTTCTCATGGCAGAGAACTGCTCCTTCTTAATTGCCAGTCTATGATGAAACTGTGTGAGTGTACTTCTATGTTGTAGGCACAGTGTTTGGTAATGTTGTAGCCATTGTAGTACATTGCATTCTGTGACCCCTGAGTCTGGAGTCGGCCACTGGTTCTTCACCAGTCATAGTTTTTTCCTATTTATCCTTAGAATATTCTTAGTTTGACCAGCTAAGTGCTCCACAATCCACATACGGCTGCTACAGGCTATGAAAAACAATCTGTTGTATTACTGATGGCATCTAAATTTTTGAGTTTGTCTCATAAATCTCGCACTGCCTCCCCATGACCTTGTGCAGCGAGCTGATAGCTTGCCAGGTGTAATGCTGTGTTCAACTTGTTTTAATCAGCGTCTAACAGTAGCAAGGTGTGTGCCCTATATTGTTTTACTGCTATGAGCCATACAACTAGATAATCTTGCACCTTTCTAGTGTCTCTAAACTGCTGCAGTGCCAGTTTGTAAGCCACCTAATAATTTCTTATCTGTTATTGTCATACGTGCATTGATATTGTGAATGAATTTGTACCCAGTGGGTACCGGTGCAGTTTCCAATGCCACTCTGTTGATTTGAGCCCACTGGGAAAGCAACATAGTGTAAAATGTGTATTTATTCTTCACTGCACACTTTTTTCTGATTGCTCCCTGCCTGAACTATACTTACGTTGTCCGATTTTGAGTTGGGAGTACCTTGCTTGCCTTCTGTTTGTATATCCAGGAAGAACTACAACTATGTAATGGCAAATTAATGTTTACATATAATTACTCTTGGCCACTTGCAGCTGAGCTTGCTTCCTCTTAAGTACCTCCCCCCACCAAATTCTCAGGGACATGGCAACAGTTATCCTGAAAAAAAAATGCAGTGGAGTTTGAGTGTGTGCTAACTCAAGTAAGATTATCATCTCTAAAAATTTAGATGACTGAAAGCAAGAATACTCTTGTTACTTGACAGGTTCGTAGGTGGTTACTAGGCTACTGGCCCAAAGGTTTATATAACCCTAGCCATGTGTACTCAGTATAATACTAGAGAAACCCAATATAAAGGATCTAGCCTAAACTCAAAATCTTAGTTAGCAATGGCTGCCCATATCTAGGAGGGTCTTAGGTGAAATCCCCGGCAAGGAATTTATGGTATCCCATCCAGGCTACAGTTAAACAGTGGCATAGATGGGCTCTGTTTGATGTGAATTGGTATCTTATTCCTGAGGTGTGACAACCTCTGAGAGACATATCTGTCCCTCCAGCAGGTCCTATTTATGTCACAGGCCAGGTTAAGGTTCCTGGGACAAGTGACCCATATCCCATTTGTCTTGTGGATGTGCAGCATTTCTATTAGGTGTGGGTATGAGACTGCTGTGTAGGCCAGACACAGATCTCCTCTAAGTAGTCTGTATACTACTGAGTACAGTGACAGTGACTTCAGTCTGTCAATGTATGAAGTAGTGAAGACCATGTAATTTTCTTAGACACCTCTGAGGTCTCTCAAGTGGCTGCAGGTACCAGGTAAGGTACATACAAAGAGAGCATTGTACTAAAGTATTGGCCTGATGAGGGGTGAGTACAAGGGAGTTATGACCTGTTTCACTCTTGAGGCAATGCCTTTGCTAATGAGGTGAGCAACATAGAATGCCTTCCTTACCACAGTAGACACACTGTGGTCAAAATTTAGGCTACAGTCAACTTGTTTTCCCAATTCTCTCACCACTGAGTTGTTAATGTAGGGTAGGGTATTATTATTTATATGATAGTCTGCAGGGATATGTTTTTTACAAAATGGAATGATAATGCATTTTTAGCACTGGGTTTGAGTCGACAGCTTTGGCAACAATCATTCATTTGCATAAATCCCTTGAAGTATATTGACATTGTTTAGGGATTAAATAATTTCATCTAATTTGCAGTCATCAGCAAACTTACTCAGTCACAGCCGGTCTATTTTGGCATGACCTTCTGAGAAGTATATTCCAAACAATAGGGGCCCAGTGCTGAACCCTGTGGAACTACACTGCTGGCAGGTCTGCTTGTCAAGGTAAAGTCCCCAACTTTGAGTATGATCTGAAGGAGAGCCAATTAGCAACCCACCTGACAATATAAGGGTTGATATTGAACTAGGAGAGTTTATCAATGATGCCAGAATGTGGGACTGTGTCGAAGGCCTTTGTTTATTTAAGGTAGGCTGTATGCACACATTTGCCTTTTTTATGGCTCTGGTGATGTTTTTGAAGAAGTCTACCAGGTTTAACAGCCATGACCTGTCTTTGACAAAACCAAAATTGTCGGATCAAGGGTTTGGAGATCACCTATGTCCTTTTTTATAGGGTCCATGATGATTTGTTCCATGGCCTTACAGGTAAGGCTAGTTAAGCTTATTGGTCTGTAGTTTCTGTAATTTGAGTCATACTTTTAATATTCTTGTCAAGTGGCATATGACAAATGGAAAAAGAAATCTTACTTGTAAAACTAGCAATAAAGGATCAGTGACACGAATGCTGTTAGGAGCATACAAATACCTCCTGCATGCCAGTGTAGGAATGTGCACATGTATAGATCCACTAACACACCACACATATAGGTGTGGGTACATCTATATACATAAGAAAAGACAAGTTCATAGACAGATTTGTGCGTGTGTATAGTGGATCTATAATGACATAAAGATATACAGCAAATACATTTTAAACAACCAAAGAAATGCATATGATAAACACACAATTACACATGACAAATGCATTTAGTTATTTAAATTATCTATTTCCATCTTGATAAGGGGTAAGTGGTGTCATCAACACAGCCATCTGAGTCACAAAAGAAGCAAGTTTGAGAAAAGTTATGAGAATTCCAGTATTAACAGTGAAGTATACCACTAAAACAATTAGGTGTACTGCATACAAATTTTTTTAATAAATACATGCATTGCTATATCTCCAGCATATATAAATTTGACAGACATTCAGGAATGCCTTGAATTGAAAGACGGTCAGTAAGACATAGCAAGGCTTATGGTTTTACAACCACATGAATATAAACTTAGGTTACATATTGCACGCATACTTATGCACACACACATGAAAATATAGGGAAATATAGAGACTGCATTTGCATCAACTTTCAAATGATGACTGCTGTAACTCTCTTGCAGTCAAATATTCAGGGAAAGAGTGAAAGATTCAAAGATTTTATTGCAGCGCAGGGAAAAAAATAAATAAATTGAGTTGGATGGAATCACTATTATACAGACAGTTACTGTGTGATTCCTGAAAGGTGTAGGCTAAGGGGAAAATACTTTTGGTAAAAGTAACAAGATTCAGTTTCAATGTTGTCTGTCAATATTCTTATTGAAATGTTAGAGATTTTATTCTTCTATTAGGACATTTGCAACTCAGTGGGTTTGTTTCCAAGAATCCAAATGCTCAAAGCAATGCTGTCTGGAACTGAAGGGAAACTAGTGTATAAGTACATGCACTAATAAGCAACACTATTGCTGAACATATGAAAAATAATTATCTGTAAACGAAAAAAGAAAGCATGTTGCAACAAGCATGAAAATAAATACAACTGTCCAGGCAGGGATAATCATTCCACTAAGTTTTACCAAAACAAGCGCATGCTAAAGATGTAACTTCAGTGCTGCAAAGAATGCAGATTTGAGTGTGACCAGATTAACAAATCTAATGGCCTGTGGGTGGGGGAGGGGAAATACAAAAGAACAAACAGTAAAGTCTTAGCATTTCCTAATAACAACCAAACCACACTGAAGTTTGTGACATCTATCCTGCAGTATGCTAACAACATTCTCTGAAAATCCTGTCTCTGTATAAATATGACTTACACTGCACTAAAAGATAAACAAAGTACTCTAGCAAGTAACTGATTTTAGAAACAAAATAATGCCCCTTTAAAAGTATTACATTACTGCTGTGTTTTCTATAGTAGTAGCAGCAGCAGTAGTTATGTCATTAAATGCCTGAAAGGCTACTTTTCCCAATGGATAAATGCACAGATTAAACTAATGAATGGGTGACACTGAGACTGTTGTCAGTAGAACTGCAATTTGAGATGGAATTTGGCTAACACCTTTGAAGTTTCCTGCAGGCAGTCTTCCCCAACCCCCTCAGCCAAAAGTGAGCATGCTCAGCAATGCAAACCTGAAATGTAAACAAAGGCTGAATCAAAACAAAAAATCCCTGGGATTGTCCCTTTAAAGCATATACTCTACTTCCTGTCATTAATGTTTGGAAGAACACTTAGGATCAGGAGCGGCCTTAGGTTAACTGGTGCCCTAGGCAAAAGGGCTCCAAGGTGCCCCCTACCACACGACCCAGTACCCCCATCCTGGTCTACCTACACCAAATAAATACTGGAAAAGCACCCCTACTAGAGCGGTGCCCTAGGGGGCCGAATAATTGGCCTATGCCTAAGGCCAGCTATGCTTAGGATAGGGGAAAAGGAGACAGTAAACTGTAACTAAAACCAAATTTTATTCTTAACAGTAGCATTGTTTTAATGCACAATATAATATGTATGCTATAGAGCAAAGTTTTCAAGTTTTCTCAGTTATTTTCAAGTGTAATGGGGATACTAAAGTAAAAAGATGCCCCTGTTTTTTTTTTCCTTCTTCTTTCTCCATGTTCAGTTTTTAGAAATGTAGGCACTGCAATGTAAAAAAAAAGTCTGGTCAAAAGAGCATGACACAATTAAAGTGGATGTGTATTTTTTTCATTTTTGCATAGAAGAATAACTGGATTAAGACCCTTGGCAAGATCTAGTAACAAGCTTTAAGAGAAAGCATTTGCATTCCCTGATAAAATTATAAGGTTGATTAGGAGGATAGCTGAGGGATTCGAGGTGAAAAGTAAAGTGGGTGGGTTCCCCTCTGATAATTTTTATTTGAGCAGAGGAACCAGGCAGGGATGTCTTCTTTCCCATTTATTTGCATTATATTTAGAACCATTGGCAAAGAAAATAAGGGACTCAGAAATTTAAGGATATAAATGATATGGTAGTCAAGAAAAGCTGCCTTTGCAGATTATATTATTTTATACCTGATAAAACTAAAAAAGGACATTTCAGTGTTGTTGAGCATTTTGAGGCAGTTTCAAATCTTTTTGGGATACAAAATTAATGAAGTTAAAACAAAGGCAATAGCTGCAAATTATCTACCAATGCACACATTGGTTCAGCAATATCCATATTTATAGGAACATGATAAAATGAAATACTTAGGAGTATGGATTAAGAAGGATTCTGGTGTGGCAACTAAGGATATGTGGAAGGAGACTAAACAAAAGATAATACAAAAATTGAGAAATTGGAAGCTCTTTTATATGGATATGGATAGCAAGATACCAGCAGTCCCTTTCATTTTATACACAAGTCAGGCATATTTTTATCTACCAGAAGAGAACTTGTGATAGCAATTAATAAAGGTCTGAAGGATTTTTTCTGGGAGAGGAAGATGGCAAGAGTCAAGTGTGATAAGCTGTTTCTAACACTAGAACAAGGCAGTTTGGGATTACCCGATTTGAAGGGGTATTTCAGAACTACACAGTTAAGGCTCCTATACATAGTAGAAGCAGAAACCTATAATTCACAGTGGAAAGGGATGATGAAACAGGAGGAAGCTCAAGAAGCATGGAGAGACTGGTATTTTGGATGCAGATCCTTAAGGAGAACAATATCCATACAGAATATTATATTCATAAAGTAGCAGAAAGTATTTTAAGAACTAGGCCAACATGGGAGTGGAGAAAGGAGATTCTGCTGATAGGGATGACTGCAATTAGGGATACAGACAATAGGCAAGAAGCGGCTGAAATTTATTGGAGAAAATTGGCAAAAGTACAAAGGTATTGGGAACAAATAATTAGAGAGGGAAAGGTAATATAATGGGAACAGAACAAGAATTTATTTGGACTGCAAGCTAGAGATTGCCTTCCCTATCAAGGATTGATATCAGAGTATAGGCAAACAGAAAGAAATAGGGGGAATCCTAAGTGAAAGGCCAGCACTGGTAGAGTTTTAGTAAAATCTAGAACAGAAGCTGCTGTTTAAAAAGGAATAATTAGCAGAGCATATAAAATATTGCATGATGACTATAAGAATCAATCAGAGGAGGTTAGAAAGGATTGGGAAGAGATATTGCTTAAGCAATTCACAAAGAAACAATGGCAGTATATATATGTATGTCTCCAAAATATGCAAGAAAGTCTAGAAGATTTAGGATTTTTGCTTGGAAGTGTTTACACAGATATTTTTGTACTCCGAGTAGACTCCATTGAATTATTCCTCCGGTAGACTGCAAATGTTGGAGGTGATTCAAGGGCATTTATTTATTTATTTTATTTATTTTACATTTGTTTACCGGGAAGGTCCGACTGGACACAGGTCCATTTCCAGTGGAGGCCCGGGGAGAAAAGCTCCACAAGTATTACATTACATTAGTTAACATTCACACTCTACAAAAATATTCATGCACAATACACCACAAGTGTTATATTACATTAGTTAACATTCACAAGGTACAAGACATTCATACACAAAGTACACCATGTTAGTTGAATGCAGTTACAAACAATAGATTGAAATGAGTTACAGTTGAGTATTTGCTAGAATTTGAGCAAATAGGGTATGATAGTAGAGAATACTTTACTTTCTAGCATTATGTCAATAAACTATTAAAAGTTGAGAACTATGGAACTATTCATTATTTGGGAGAGTATTAATAGCAGTGAGTAGATTTGGTCTAGCCTGGGGAAGACATGAACATAACCAGTTTTGTATAAAGTGGGATTTGATGTTTTTTTTGAAGAGGTAAGGTGAGAATGTTGAGGTTAGGTGATTGGGTAGGAGGTTCCAGATTTTTGCAATGCAGCAGGCAAAGAGGAATTTGCCAGCTTCATTTTTGTGCTTGGTGACACTTATGTGGTTCTGGTGTGTTGATCTTAGGTTTCTGGAGGGTGTGTAGGGTTGAATTAATTGTTGCAAGGCAGGTGTTTTCATAGGAAGGTAGTAGAGTGTATGGACAGTGGTAAGTTGGTTGAGTAGGAGGAGTTGTGGAAACTCAAGCCAGTTGAGTTGTCTAAGGGATTGGCAGTGATGGGACCTTTGAGTGGCTTCATTAGCAAATTTGGCAATTTTGTTGTAGCATGATTCAATTTTAGAGAGCTCTCTTTGGTGAAGGTTGGTACAGATTGAGGAAGCATAAAGAAGTATAGATAACAGATGGGTTCTAGCTATGGTGGATTTTGTGTGTCCTTGGCATTATTCATGTTACACTAAACAACTGGTTTACATGACAAAATGTAAATTATGTCTGGCCTTTTATATAGGGAAGACTTCCAGGAGATTTAAGGACAGGATTTACAAGCATTTCACTGATATAAAAAAAAAATAAAAGGACTGTCAATGCTCCATATAGACACATTAGTACTTATGAAAATCATGTTTTTTTTTTTTTTTTTTTTTTGTTATTGAGCAACTGCAGGATGATATGCAGGGTAGGAGAATTAAAGAACATCTAGATTCAGCCGAATTGAAATGGAAATTAAATGTCACAAGTAATTCAAGGTTAAATGATGCATGTACTATTAGCTCAGTTTTCAAACTGAAATATTATAATGGTTCTTAAATACATGATGTGTACAAATATTTTATTATTGAGCATTATATGATTTTAAAGCAGAAGATGTTTTTAAATTTTAATCAGAGTAAATCACATGACTTTTAAATTTTGTATTTAAGTGGAAAAGTGTGGATTTTGTTCTGATGAAGTTCCATAATTCCATTGAAATAAGGAAATAAAGTACTTAACTTTTGTAATAAAGAATTTGAATTTAGCTACTGCTGGCTTAGAGAAGTTTGTAAGAAAAATTTGATTTTTAGAGATTTTTTTTTTGTTCTACAGTTTGTTTTATTATACACTTTTAGAATAACAGACACCATAAGCCTTCAACCAACAATGCCCAGGTCAGAAAAGTGTAGATCACAAACCTTCCTAATGTAAAAATAACTGGTTTGGAGCCCACGTAATTAAATCAGAATAAAGACACTTAGAATAGGAGGGACAATAGACCTTCACCAACAATTCCCAGCTGAAAAGGGTGGTCGCTACTGTGATGACTGTGCCCTGGCCCAGCAATCAAGGAGCCTCAATCCTCAACACTAACACCAGGGAGGTTGTCTCATAGAAGAGAAATGGATAACTAATACACATAGTAAAGTACAATTTCCCTTAAGTGCACACAAAGATCACAATCAGTCTGGGGCTGGTTGCTCCCTTGCTCACCTGGTTGCCAATAAGACTCCCCAGTGGCACAGCTATAGGGTCCAGGTCTCATCCTAGCTGGGCAAGCTAAAACCTCCAGTTCCCTCTCTGTCCAACCAGTGCTTTGTGTCCCTGCCAAGTAGCTGAAACAACACACACACACTTTGAGATATGTATTTATACAACTTCACAGACACTCCTGGGAAAGTCTGACACAGATACTCCAGCTGTGCCCCTTTACCCGGACCATATGGTAGCAATTGCTACCACCACCTAGCTAATAATATCAGCTACTAAAAAGCCCTTAAAGGGTGTCCAATTATTACTGTGCAATATTATAATTCAATGGTAATGTGACTATACAGTCTAAGACTTATTAGAGTGGCCTATTACAATAAACTCTATAAATATGCAATGTAATCTAGAGCCTATCTCTACACAAACCAGCTACAGGTAGAAGGTTTAAAAAATATTTAATAATAAATAATTAAAACACAAGACAAAACTACTACACCACAGAGATATCTAAGAGTTCAGAGATCACACAGAAACTTAAAATAATACAGTAGGACAGGTCTGATTTCAAAGAAAAATACCTAATTAATCTTTACTAGCTTTAACTATTCCTACAAGAAATCACAGTGCTAAAACTTGCATGTGATGACAAGGCAGAGTGTTGATAAGTTGGATATCAAGATCAAAATGCTCTCAGGCTCTTGTCAGAAATAGTATTTAAACATTACTAACAAACATGTCTCTAAGGCCCTCCCAAATTGCATCATTTTTGACACTTAGGTTTTCTCAGTATTCATATTGCATCATCTTAACACCTAGTCTGAGACTTACAACAATAGAAGACACTTCACATGTATATTCTAACAGAAACTAGAGCAATAAAGCACATTCCACATCTAAATACTGGTCATAAACTTTAGCCTTAAAACATGGGCATGAAACCCTCATCCAGATGCACTGGAGCCAAATTATAATATGAAAGGGTCACAACATGCTTCACTTGGCCAGTAGAGTGTAATACTGTCACATATTTTGCAGTTGCACATTTCACAATATTCTTTTACACTCAAGAAAACATGCCTGTAATTTACATTTATTTACACTTATGCAACCAGCTTATTGTACGTTTTTTATTTTTTTTATATTGTTTCCCGTAACAGATTTATTTGCTTTTCAATTGAATTGTACAGGTTATAGGTCACATTAAAGGTGGGAAAAGTTTTGAAATGATTTATTGTGGTCTCAGTTTTTTATATCACAAAAACCTGGCATTTCAACAAGAGTGTGTACACTTTTTATATCCACTGTAACTAGTTTGAAGCCCAAATGCTTAAATCAAAACTAAAAGGCTTAGAGCAACAGTTACAATGTACCCAGGCTACTAAAAGCAGTAGGAAATGAGGCAGATTTAATGCAACTGAGCACTTTAAGAATGTGCAGCAAAATGCTAAATAAAGAGAGCAGTACAAATACAGTAAAAGCAGGTGAATAAACTGCAGTTTTTAGTAAGTGGGAATGGCGGAAGCAGAAAATAATTTAAGTTTAAGACACTAAGGGACAGGGCCTTTCCAGCTGATTTCTCAGTGCTCAGTAGAAAGAGCTAATAAGATAGGACTGGGACATATGTCTAAAATCAAATTTATAGTAGGGGAGGGTGACTCAAAAGCCACCAAATTTAACAATATAACAGTAAAACTGTTGAAAAAATAAATAAATAAATAAAGCAGGGTGAGTGTGTTAGAAAAATCAAATGCAGACAGAGATCATTAATAGGTTCTCTACAAGTCAAACAAGCACTACAGCTAAATAAAGATGCTACTAAATATTTGTAGTTAAATGATAAATGCTATTCCTCAGCTCATCCCACTAATTAGCTGAATATTATTCAGTCTGCAAAATAATTATTTTCTAAATTTTCTAACTGAAGCTAGCCAAGACCTCTTAAAACTCCAAAAAGAACAAAAAACTTAAAACAAAATTCAGTATATAAAAAAAGAAGTAACCAAACCTTAAATGAGTAACTTCAATACAAATTCAAATGCAGACAGAGATCAGCAATAGTCAGGCAGAGAACAATATGTCAGACAAGCACTACAGCTAAATATTAGGCATTATGAATAGAGTGATCATTGCACAGAGCCTTAGCGACCTTTTCAAAGTTTATAAGGTTATGGAGAAAGAATTTGCCTTTGACAACTCCTCTGGGTGAAGGGCAGGAGGTTTATGACTGTATTAAAGAACTCTAATATGATGAGCTCCATAGCCTTACATTTACAGCTGGAGAGACTAATGGGCATATAACTGTCTGGAATGGTGATAGGGCCATCCTTGTGTTGTGGAATCACTATAGTAGTTCTCCAAACATCAGGTATGTGAGCTATGGGAAGACTGATATTAAAATGGTTGAGCTTAGGTTCAGCAAAACTATGTTAAGCACTTATAAGTAGAAAGCCTGGTACTTTTTCAGAGAATATATAAGTAGTCTCAGATGCCTGGAGATTAAACATACTAGTGCCAGTGTACAAGAACAAAGGGATATCCACAACTGTGGACAGTACAGAGGTATAAGTCCTGTCACACTGAATGAAAGTTATTGACAGGGTGACTGATAAACAAATGTGAAGAGTAGCAGAAAGTAAAATGGGAGATAAGAAATTTGGATTCAGATCAGGATGCCAAGAAGCTAATGATGAGGAAAGAGTCCAACTGGGTATTCCTAGACTTGGAGAAAGCATATGACAAGGTCACAAGAAAGATTATTTGGGCAGTCCTACATTAGTTCAATGTCCCAGAAACATTGGCAACATTAGGAAAGGCTATGTACAAGGTCCTAATGACTCAAGTATGAACAGTGTTTGGTCTCACACAGTAATTTGCAGTAGGAGTGGGTGTACATTGGGGTTAATCTCTGAGCCCACTGGTGTTCATACTGGTGATGGACTACATTAGCAAACAGGTCAGAGGGGGCAGATCAATAAAGTAGCTGTATGGAGATGATGTGGCATTATAGGCAGACTTTGAACAAGAACTTCAGCAAAGGACAAGGGAATGGAATGCAAAACTGAGGAACATTTAATGAACCTGAGTACTTATAAGGCAATTCTCATGGAAGCAAATGGGAGGAATCAAAAAATGAGAACTGAAATAAAAGGGAAAATAGTGGAACAAGTTAACAGTTTCAAGAATCTGGTTGTGGTGGTTGATAAGAGGGGAGTCTGAATGAGGAGGTCAAAGCTAGAATCAGAGGGGATGCAGCTGACTGGCACATAGTGTCAAGGGCAGTGTATGACATAATGTCAAAGAAGCTGAAATGTAAGGTGTAAAAAGCAGCAGTGGTGTGACCAGTACTTCTGTATGGTACATAAACCTGGGCAGTAATGGCAGAGCAGTTGACGTTAAAGATGATGGATGGGTGGCAGGATGCACACTGTTGAACAGATGGAAAAAAATGAGGACATTAGAACAGAAGCCACAGTGGCTACAATTGCAGAGAAGGTCAAATAGAACAGATTAAGGTGTTTGGGCACATGTGCAGAAAAGAAGAGTCTGGTACAGAAGATTTGGGACATTCGAGAAGACAAGAGGAAACAAGTGTGTCCAGCAAAGTGGATGATAAACTGTGTGAAAGAAGACCTGCTACAGTTAGGCATGACTATCAAAGAACGTAAGAGAGTGGCAATGAATCTAGAGAGATGGCAACAGTTGGTATAACACCCTGACCCCATGTAGAAAATGAGAAAAAGGGGGTTGATGATGGATGTGATGTTTTTAGCTTGGGGCAGGAATGCTAGAACTTGATCTATAGAAATTTTAGGGGTACACATTTGGGGAATAAGCTTTTTTATACAGCTAGATATTTACTAAAAAATTTAGAACAGTGTACATAATACACATACAGTAATAGAAAATAGACCACAGAAGCATTTTTTCATGCAGTATACACATACCTTTACTTTTTCAATAATGGCCATTCACTCCAACATTAAAAAATTACTGGAATCCTACCTTCTCTTAACCCCCTCTCCTCCTTCTGAACATTATTCTGCATGTATTGTTCCCACAGATTCTATTTACTTTGATGTCATCTGCTTTGATAATCTTGATGGCTACAGAGATGTTTGGTCTGTATCCAGGCAACAAATGCAGGTCCTATACCATAATGGTGCACTAATATAATCAGAACTGTGTGAGTAGCAAAAATGAACTGGTGTGATGTGGGATTATTAATAGCATGCACTGGCGTCTACCAAGGATACCCTTGACTATAGGGTTCATCTGAGCACTGCTTGCAGACTCTGAATGAAAGAATGGATACACTCAGTCATACAAATCATAAAGGAGGGTCCTTGATGTACAGCTATTTCATTTTCTCTTGCTGGTGGGATCTGCAGACATAAAACCACAATGCATGGTATACATCACTTGCCTTCTGAACTAGTGCAATACTGGAACTATATAATAGTAACTGGAATACACCACAAACCAATCTTTCTTTCTTTCTGTTACCTCCATAAGTAGGTCTCTGTTTCTCCTTGAATATGCAGAACTAACCTCCCATTTTTTTAAATCCCAAGCATGTTCCAAGTACTCTACAGTGTCTAGTAATGTCTGTTGGTTAAGATTCCCCCAGCAGCTTCCACTCCTGATGACAAAATCTCTCTCTGCAAGAGGTAAACACCTTATTAATTTATTTTTGTTGACTGGGATAATCCAACTGGCCTAGAAAGCCCCTTTTCAGTGGAGAGATACTCCCAAACAATAAGAATAAAAATACGCACAGCAATGCTGTAATACAGAGTTCTAAGGACAGCATTGCAATAAAAATAGACAAAAGACAATAATAGTCTAACACATACAGTTCTAATGAAACACAACATTAAGAACACAGACAGCATAGATTAATGGTCTAATATGTAAAATTATAAGGAAGCATGACATGAGATTGGCATTCAGATTATCCAACATTAAAATAGTATAAAGTTGTGTTACAAAATGGAAGAAAAGTATGTAGAGTGGGGGAAATAGTGGGAAAGTGTGAAGAGGTGGTGGGGAGAGATGAGAAGAAAAGGTTATAATTTAGTGAACCTAGAAGAAAAAGGGAGACATTTGTGTAGAAATGGTTGTGTGTAAGCAATCTGTGGTGTGTACCTTATCTATAAGCCTGGTATCTAACAGACCTGGTAGTGGTTTGAAGGTTCTACATTATCCTGGTGAGGTACATGAGCACAGCCAGGAGTCAGTCAGCTGTTGCTTTAATTTGTATTATTTGTATGAGACTGGCATTCAGATTATCCAACATTAAAATAGTATAAAGTTGTGTTACAAAATGGAAGAAAAGTATGTAGAGTGGGGGAAATAGTGGGAAAGTGTGAAGAGGTGGTGGGGAGAGATGAGAAGAAAAGGTTATAATTTAGTGAACCTAGAAGAAAAAGGGAGACATTTGTGTAGAAATGGTTGTGTGTAAGCAATCTGTGGTGTGCACCTTATCTATAAGCCTGATATCTAACAGACCTGGTAGTGGTTTGAAGGTTCTACATTATCCTGGTGAGGTACATGAGCACAGCCAGGAGTCAGTCAGCTGTTGCTTTAATTTGTATTAGACACTTTTTAATCTATTTATTTTAAAGGAAGTGACAATTTGTTCTAAAGTTTGGTGACATAACTGGAATACAGAGCATCTCTTGCAGCATTGTTTGACCATGCTTTGGACAGAAGAAGCCCTTCATTAGAGCTAGCTCTGTGCACAGTGAATACTGCAGAAGGATGTTTTTGAGAGGGATAATTATTGGGGCTGTAGATAACATTATGGGCTGTTACTAAGGGTGTATATTAGAACATCGACAAAGCTGTCAATCGAATGGTTTTACACTCGAAAATGCTGGTAATAGAAGTGTGTTTTGTGAGATTGCGGGACAGTGAAGATCGGAAAATTTGCCCTTTCCTTACTGTAGTGCGATCTTGGAGTTGGTATATATAATTAGCAGGGGTGTGGGGGGCACAAGCTCCCCACAAAAGTGAGTTCTTTTAGTGGCATTTTCTATTATTAAGCCATTAAATTAATGGCTGTGTTGATGCTCTAATATAGACCCATTACTAACGGTGTAGATTAGGTGTCATGGTAGTTCTACTCACTGAATTTGTTTTAATGCAAGACAGTGGTGAATCTTGTATGAGAGATATGCAACAAATTTTACTACTTTGTTACAGAATGCCTCTAAATTTGTTTGCTGTGTGGTTTGCAAGTTTGTAAATATGGCTGATGCACATAGGTGTGTGGGAAGGCGGTAGGACTGAGCTGTGGTCCTCATTTTTTACATCAGTAAGGAATGGGTTTGATAGGTAGAGAAGTCCCAGTTTCTGGTGTTTTTTTATTTTATTTTTTTTTTTTTGATGACTTGCTCTAAGATGATCAAAATTCAGATTTTCATCTACAGTTGCACCTAACAGTTTTGTGTGGATTACCTTTTCTATGGTAGTGTTATTGACTGATGGAATACTAAAAATATTTGAAAGGAGATAATTGTTTGTGTGAGTAACTTTCTAATTTGCTTTTCTTAGGGTTTGAAAACAGGATTGCATTAGTTAGGCAGGACTGAATGATTCTTGGGTGAATGCTCAGATTTTGTGACTTGTTGCAGTGCAGAGGAGGGTAGCATCATTGGTGTACTGTACAATAGTGATTGGTTCTGGTATCTTGAGTGGAGCTTGTTTATAAATATATAACAGAAGGAGGCCAAGAATTAAGCCTTGGCATCAACTTTAAAATTGGAAGGAAAATTGAGAAGGCATGCTGCCATTTTTCAGCTGACTGTCTATTGCTAAAGCATAGTTTGAGAAAGGCCTATGGAGGAAAATTCACTTAGTTTAGGAAGAGAGACAGTGTCAAATGCCTTAGATAAGGCAAGAAATGTGGATGAGACTAGGCGATCTGAATTTCTATGCTGATTGATTGTATTGTTGAGCTAAAGAAGGGCAGTTGGGGTACTATGATTTTGATGAAAGCTATGTTGATTCTGTAAGGAGGTTGTTGGCAGTGAGATGCTTGAAGAGCTGTGTGTGAATATATTCCCTACGAGTTTTGATAAGGAAGACAGCATTGTGATAGGTCTGTAGTTAAAGAATTCTGTTAAATTTCTACCTTTGTGAAGGGGTATAAGTTTTCCAGAGAGTTGGGACACTGCTCTTTGTAACAGAATGGTTAATAAGTATGGAGACTGGGTAGCCATACCTCTTACGTGTACCTCATTACGAGGAACATACCTCATTTGGAGTCTTAAAAAGTTCATGTTCCTCATACCTCATTTGGAGTCTTAAAAAGTTCATGTTCCTCGAAGTGTCATATCGAAAGGGTCTGTCACACATTCAGTGTTAGGAATATTTTCAATTGATATCTGTTAAATGGAAATGAATCACATTAATTCATTTAAATATCTATTTTATAAGTAAAACCAGCATATTTTGACCATCATATGACCTTCCCAGTTGAAGCTGCTAGTAAGCCATTAGTGTGTGCTCCACATTTTGCCCATTTGTTCCACATTATGATGGCTAGTGTTCCTCATTTTGGGGATGGATGGTTGACAGCTATGTGGGTAGTCAGTGGGTCTGCTGCCATCTTGATGTATTCACCTGGAAGGTAATCTGCAACTAGACTTGCAGGTTTTAGGCTTTGAAGATGTTTTCTGATTGGTGAGGTAGAAAAGGTTTTAAGGAGGAGGATGTTGTGATGTCATTTAACTGAGTAGAGAATAGATTATCTTTGACAATATATAAAACTGTTATGTGAAGTGGTTGTTGAACTCTGCAGTATCAAGGCTGGTGTGGTTGCTTGATTCGGTGGAGTTTTCAGTGATGCCTAGATGGGCTTTGGCTATGTTGGTGTTTTTCCTGGAGGCTAGTATACAAGTTGTCTGCTTTACTACAAGATCTGGTACGGTTTCTGAGATGTCTGAAATTTGACGATCGTTGTTTCCATGCTTTGTCCCTGAAGTGCATAAATTATTTGTTTTTCTTTTTAACTAGGCTGCTGGATTAGATTTTATCTTTTTGGTTCTGATTTGAGCCAGTTCATTTAGTATATTCAGAAATATTTTGTTAAATTCTGATCTTCTAGAAGTATTTTTTTAGAATAATTCAGTTACACAGCTGAAGTTTAGAAATAAAAAAAAAAAAAAAAAAAAAAAAGAAAAATTTTACTTATTTGCCGAGGTTGCATGGCTGCTTATATTGTGGTTGCCTGTGGGTAATGTTTTGCTGCCTTACAGCATAGGTAAAAAGATGGTCACTGATGGTATCTGGTAGGCAATCAGTCACAGAAAACAAAAGCAAGTTATTTCTCTCTCTCTCTCTCTCTCTCTCAAAATAATTACACTGATCTTAATTTTTAACTCAAAAGACATACTTCTGTGCTAATCTATTACTGGTTTGCTACAGTCCAACTTCATTTAAAGTTTTTCAAAGAATATTTCTTATAACAATCCATAGCTCTGGCATTTCTGCTTAACTCAAGCTGCTTTGTAACTCTCGTGCTCAGCCACAAGCACATAGTTCACCTTGAGTATCACAGCCATCAGTGGTGATTTAATACTTTTTTACTTTAAACCCTTATCTCTGCATATACGTGCTGACATGCTGAGGGGATGTATAATTACCTAAATCAGGGAGGAAATCCCTTTAATTTTGCAAGGGGATGTCCTTCTAGTACAAGCAGTGGTTTCCCCAGTCTGCATCAGGGAAATCAAACTGCCCCTGAGATAAGCAGGCCACATCCCTTCACTGCCATGGCAGCTAATCAAACCCCAGCCACCTAGGTTGCAGTCAGGGTCTTGGTATTTCTTGAGTAAATCCACAGTTAGATTCTTAGTACTTCACAGCTTGTTCTGGTCAAGATTCCCCAAAACACTCCACTCTTGATCACAAAATCTCTCTCTCTCTCTGTGAGACAAATGTTTCAAATGTTGTGGGCTTTCAGTTCTTCTTTTAAGTGCAAGTCTGGATACACTGGTGGAAGACATAAAAGACTTAGAGGCACAAAAAGTATGGTATGGAAGACCACATATCTGTGTGTAGTGGGGTTTCAGTTGACAGATTGTAAAGGATGAGCTTTCCTTCATTTTGTGATCTTTTTTTAATACATACACATTTTTGGGTAGGTTAATATGAGATGTGCTTTATATAATTATTTCTCTTCAGTGAGGTTTAGATTGAGGAACAGATCAATCAATATACAACCCTCTCTCTCTCTCTCTCTCTCTCTCTCTATATATATATATATATATATACATAAGGTGTGGAACAGACACCCCTACATCAGGGGATGTAAGGGAGTGCAATCCCCCTGCAAAAAATGCTTCCAACTGTTTTATTTTTTCATGCATCCCAACAGTCAGATGAGGTGGTGGGACAGATACCAAATTTCATTTGTTTGCATTTGTTTCTGATGCCTGAATTACACACATACCTAAATAAGGGTGGCGTCTATATAGGCCTAGGTAACTATAGGCCCATCAGTTGTATATGTAAATCCAAAGAATGTCTCATAGAACTCATTTACACAGACATAGACAACTTGAATATCTACACCCAATTCAGTCTGGTTTTATGAAAGGCAGATCCTGTCTCCTGAATCTAGTAAATGTCTATGAGAGATTGAGTCAGTCTATGTACACTGCTTATCTTGACCTACATGGTCAAAACTTTTAATACTACACCCCATGCTGGTATTACTGAAAAAATAGACAAATTTAATGTAAACCCATATATGGTCCACTGGGTTGCAAATGAGCTATCTGACAAATACCAAGTTGTGAAAGTTCCTGGTATCCTATCTAAATGAAAATTTGTAACTAGTTGGGTGCCACAGGGATCAATGCCCAGCTATTACCTGTTAGGCATTTCTTTTACAGATATCGAAGCTGATACATCCTAGAAGTGTGTTTGGCAACATTTGCTGATGCATGGTTAACTGCTCATCCACTGATATTTGTCTGCTCCAGCAATGGTGGGAATATGCACATACTTGGTCCACTGAAAACAGTCTCAAGTTAAATGCAAAAAAGCATAGCATAGAAGCTTTTGGCAAAAAAAAAGTGCCCCCTCCTCATTTTTCCTCTTCAGACATAAAGTCATAAAAGATGTGCTACTTGTTTGGACAATGCTCTCTCTCATTCAGTTATGTTTCTACCATAGTCAGGAAATCCTTTTGTCTGGCCCAGTTCATTTTCCCAGAGAATATCTTCAAGATCTAGATTCATCTCGACACTGCACTTTTCTGTTATTAGACACATTATAGAAAAAAGTGCCTTGTATTCAATGTATAAATTCAAACATATCACTCCACTAGTATGAATCCAAATCCAGGAGGCAGTAAACATGCCAAGGTATGGGTAAAATGATTTAATTGATAAAAGTGCTTTCGCATTGTATACACAACGCTGAGGAACCATACCTTGGGTGTTTACTGTCTCCTGGATTTGGATTCATACTAGTTGAGTGACATGTTTGGATTTGTACATTGACTACAATGCACTTTTTTCTATAATGCATCTGATAACAGAAAAGTGCAATGTCAAGCTGAATCTAGATCTTGAAAATATTCTCATGCCGTGTTTACCATCTCCTGGATTTGGATTCATATTAGTTGTTTTGCGAGGAGCCAGTTTAATCCTAGTTACGTGGTTTTGGCTATACATACCACTCAACTAGAAAAGCCCCAGTGATTTCTAACCAGAAAACTAAAGGCCTTAAATCCTTCAATTATCCCGATAGATTTTACAAAACTATCCTCATAGTATAGCAGTCTGCTGGCTTCTTCAAGGTAACCTGTGTTTTGCTTTTCAAGCCATGAAAGACCCAATCTTATTTAACCTTCTATTTCTTTGCAAAACCAGTGGCTCTACAAACACTGTATTAGGGACCTAAATCTACACTAACAAACAAGATTAGGGAAAGGTTCCTAACATATTTTCATCTATGGAGTAAGTTACCAATGCAGGTCAAGCAAAGTGCTAGTTTTGTTTAAATTTAAGGCTAGTCTTGACAATTTGATGGGTAGACACACATTTACACCAGGGTTGTCATATAAGGCCCTGCTTGATTTGGGAGGTGAGCACTCTTAAGTGCTTGCAACGAGTGGCAAAACATTTGTGTTCTACTTAAAGGTATATATGGCTGTGCATCTTATTTCTTCTGTGTTCACTTGCCTAATATTGTTCCAGTGTTCCTATCACATCATGGAGGACTGCAACAGCATTTACTTGATACTGATGTAACTGAAGCCAAAATCAAGGATGGGAATGCTACACAAACTAAAGATTGAGACAAGGCAAAGAACACAGCTTCCATGGGACCTGATAGTATCCCAGGCAATATTCTGCACCATCTCCAGCAATAACTAGCTTCACCATTGGGCACCCTTATTCAACCACAGCCTAAGTACAGGCTTCAATCAAGCAGAGTGAACTGCCATTGTCATCCCTTTGCACAAAGGTGCCACTACTGTCCCTGGAAACTATTGATGCATTAGCCTGACAAGCCTGATATGTAAAGCCATGGAGCGTATTATTATGGATCTTATAAATAAGGACACAGGCAATCTCCAAGCCCACTTTAAAACGCAGTTTACTTTCCTGAAGGCAAGAGGCATGAGCACTGTCCTGCTTAGTAAGATGCCATACCAGTGCTTGTTTGTCTATATTCTTACCTACAGAAGTTTAGAATTCAGAAGAAGCTCGTGGGCCTGCAGGGACAGTAGCATTATCCTTATTACAGGAGACTGATTCAATAAAAGTCTTCACAGGACCCCTGTTCTAAACCAAGGCAGATCTACCTCAAATGATGCATCTGAAATTAGGAACTGTCAAAGAAGGGGTCAAAAATGGACCTACCACTTCAGAGATGGAAAGAAGGGGCCCAATGCCCAAAGAGGCACCATAAAATCATGGCTCTGCTTTGACTGGCTGATCTTTAATATGTTGTCTAGTCTACCATCTATAATCTTACAACTGTGATATAGCAAATGTAAACTAAATTTTAAAATAAATTATGCTTTGCTTGATGTGACAGCTTTGAACTCATACTCCCAAGTTCTAAATATATAATCTCCAAAATCACATAGACTAGGACAAATTTCCCTCCCTTCTGAACTACCAAAATCTTGGATGTAATACATATGGAGCTCAAGACTGTAGATGCAGTACACCCACATCAGGATACAGGGGCACAGTCTTCCTGCAAAATTTTCAGTTGTTTTATTTTTCACATACATCCTGTTATTAGACAGGGTGGTGGGATGATGCAACAACAGCCAGATCCCATCTCTTATCTTCCCTGCTTTACTGTTCACAAATATTTACCAATCTTCACAAAGCTGAACTGAAGACTTGAATCTTGCTATAGCAAAATAGCCAAATTTGCCACTAATCAGTCTCAAAGATCTCACCATTGCACTGCCCTTCTCCAGCTGAACTGGTTAGAGCTGCCTTGCCTGCTTACTCTGACTTAGCTTCTAACTGCCCATACAGTCTTATACAAACCTGACAACTGCCCAGCTCTATCTGACCTTGTCTAACCTAAAATCTCTTAGGTCTGCTAATAAAGTATTGTTGAAGGTTAACAAAACCCAAAACTCTCACAGTGTCTCCTTATACTCACATAGCACTGCCAAACACTGGAATTCTCTACTTCAGCATATTCTGTCCATCAATGATACACATTACTTTAAACAGTCCCTAAAGGAATATGTCACCAAACACAGGCTTTGCTCATGTTCTCCACCAGGCTAACTAATTTAACCCCTTACTGTCCAACTTCCTTCTCTCCACCACCCATTGTCAATATTTCTTGGCAATCGAGTCTTCTTAGTTTCAGTTTGTGATATTTTTACCCTGAAAAAAAAAAAAAAATATATATATATATATATATATATATATATATATATATTTGTCTGTATGAATAATATAAGCTCATTGTACTACCATTGTTATATGCTTTTAGATACAATGTCAAGATACTTGTGTTTGAACTCCTATTGAAATTGCCATATGTACAAATGTATAATTATGTAATCTTTGGAGCTTTTCTCCCCGGGTCTCTGCTGAAAACTAGCTTCTGGCCCAGTTGGACACTACCTGGTTATCAAATATACATAAATAAGACACTGTACTTTCTTAAGGTTGGCACTGACCACATCAAGTAGACCCAAAATCATTATTGCGGTGAGGTACAAATGTATAAAAAAAAGTCTCTCAAATGCAACTCAAAGAGGTCCGATTTTTGAGCTCTTTGTAGTAGGAGAACAGCAGAGGCCCTGAACAGTATCCATTACCACTGTCTACAAAGTAATGTTACCACTAGTAACTATACCACAACAGACTTCAGACTACATAAAAACTCTCAGACTCGTGGCAGGAGCCACCAGCAACAAATCATATAGCTAAGTAAAGACCAGGAAGCTGCCTACAGAATTACCTCAGCTATAAGCAGCATCTTTGTAAATGGCTGGAAACACAGGGAAGAATAAAATGCAGCACTGTTGTACTGGCAATAATGCTCATCTAAAGCAAATTGCAAAATTTCCTGTGACACTTCAAAATAATTTCCATAAGCAGTGACATAAGGGTCTGAAGTGTGACCATATGAAATATCACAAAATTGATGAGAAGGCTGAAGTTACTGAGGTCTATGACCAGGTGACCCACAACTTAATAGTGGCCTAAAAGAGACTGAATAAAGTTCCATTCTTTGTATTTCTGGCAAAATATTCTCAATATCTCTCTACGCAAAAGGGACAGAGATTATGTTTCTCAACATTTTTTGGTCTGCCAGCTAGGGATGCATCAGGAAGTGGAGCAATAACTCCAGAACGTGTCCTTTTCTAAGTAAAGCCTCCATTTGACCACTGGTAGCTCTCCAAACTGGATAAAATTCTTCTTCCTCCTGAGTGTTTTGTAGGGAAGTAGTATTGTTATAGGCTTAAAGTCCTCCAAGAGACTCTGCAGGAGGACTCAGGGTTGCAAGACTGGCTTGGCACTTTGCAGTTTCCTTTTTATACTTAAAGAGTTTCCATCTTTCAAAGGACAAAGATATACTAAAAAGGGAGGAGAGCTGTCCATCTTCTACAATACAGACACGACTGCACCCTTTATTTTTAAGATTTTCAATAATCTTCTATACAGGGTCACTATATTGGACTCGCTTATAAAAAGATCAATTCAGAATGCCTTAAGGAACTCCCCAAGAATGACTGCCTGAGCCAGGAAAGTTCTATGGAAACAGGCAACTGTGGTCACATTCCTGATCAAAACATCTAGTCTGAGAAAGGTGCAGATGGCTATAGAAGACTCCACAGTGAATACCATATTAAGACTTTTTGGTGCCCTCTGAATCATCTGAGTATGGAAGGGAAGGCAGATTTTCCATTTAATGGTCAACTGGAGATGTCTGAAAATAAGACATGACAGTTAACAAGTGGCTCCAAGAACCAGCATGACAAAACTGTAAACAATCTTGGTTATCAAATCTACTCAGTATATGCCTCAGGTGGACAACAAATGCTGGGAGGTGTGATGGGGAAGAAAGAAATAATTGGGAACATATTTTCTGGGAGTGTAATGAGTTGGCAAACTTTAGAGATTCCCTGCAGACTGCTCTGTCAGAGATACTGGGTGGGCAAACTGGTGTGCCTAAGGAATTTTTTGGAGCTATGATACAGACTCAGAATTACCTAGACATAGTAAGGCTATGCCAAGTCTAATTATGGTGGCTGCCAAAAATGCAATGACTAGAAAATGGAAATCTAAGTCTAAACCAACTTTACTATAAGTAGTGAATATAGAAACTGAGGTAAAACTAGTGGAATTAGTATCTTTAGAAAAGGTTAGGCGCAAATTACATAGAAAAAAAAGTGAATTGTGGGAACAATGCATGCAGAAGGGGAAAGAGGTTTGATAGAAGGTAGGATTTGAATTTGCTATGTAATGTTCGACTGATGACTAGATAGACTGTAAGTGATGCATAATGCCTGCAACTAAAAATGTTAATATGGTTTGTGATGTATAATGTTTGCAACTAAAATTATGTCAGTATTGTTTGTTTTCATTTATATAAATGTATGATTGCCTAAGTCATACATGATAATTTAATAAAGATGTTTCTTGTTTAAAAAAAAAAACTACTGAGTATATGAAACTATAAAGGAACTCACTTTGTGATACTAAGCAGGAATGCAACAGATTATCCATAAAGTAGATGGTGCAAACTGACTGTAACCCCCCCTCCCTCAATGAAGGTGGCAATCAAACTGTTTCCATGACACCAAAAACAGCATCCTTAATTATATGGTTTACTGAGGAAAATATAATTCAAACACCTGACTCAGCCTGTCCCTCATAAGCATGGTTTAGCTTTCTGGGAGATCATGCAGCAGTTAGTCATGCTAGGGTAGAATTTATTTATTTATTTTTTTATTCTCCCCTTTTTTAACACCTTGATTGAATGATCAGTTGTGACAGGCAAACATACTCTTATGTAGAAGTAATCAAACCAAATGAATAAGTTCACACAAACATTATACATAATATATATACTCTATGATACAAGCAACATTACATAAATTATTCAGTTCCTGCCTTCCCTTAAAACTCATTCCTCCTTCAAAACATTTCCTGCATGTATTATTCCCATATAATTTATTCTTATGATTTTCTAAAGATTTCACTTCCTGTTCCTTTACCTCTGTTACAATATTCACTACTTCAAGTATAGTTGGTTTAGATTTTCATTTCCATTTTCTAGTAATTTTTTTTTTTTTGCAGCCACCAGAATTAAACGGTCTTACTATGTCTAAACAATTCAGATTGTGTATCCCAGCTCAAAAATAATTTCCTTAGTTACACTCATTTGCTTGTACAATATTCTTGACAGACTATTCTGCAGGGAATTTTTAAAGACTAACAGTCAACCATGGCAGTTGCTGTATAAAATCATGAATTTTGTTCAAAGGAGGAAAATAAAATAGTGAAAGTGCTCATATGTGTTTTAGCTTTGCTTTTATGGTTTTATTTTTCTTCTTTGAATAAAATTCATGATTTTATACAGCAACTGCTGTGGTTGACTGGTTGGTTAACTTTTGTTTTACGATTTTGTATTTAACCAGTCTACAACGTTTTTCTCTACATTTAATTTTTAAAGTATGCTAACTCATTACACTCCCAGTTAACTCTTTCTTCCCCATTATGCTTCATAACATTTGCCATTTACCCAAAGAAAAATTATTTTGAGTCTGCTTGTGGTATAAAAATATCTATGCATGCACTTCCAGGCAAAAAAATCCTAAATCTTTTAGACTTTGTTGCATATTTGAGACCCATATGTGTTCCCATTTTTCCTTTTTAAATTGCAAATTTAATCTTTCTTCCCAGTCTTTTCTGACCTCTTCTGAATAATTCCTACAGTTATCATGCAATATTTTATATGCCCTACTGATTATCCCTTTTTTAACAGCAGCGTCTGTTCTAGATTCAGTTAAAAACTCAATCAGTGCAGAACGTTTAGGATTCCCCTATACCCTTCTCTCTCTATACTCTGATATCACTCCCTGATAGGGAAGGTAATCACTGGCCTGCAATCAAATGTCTTCTTGGCCCCTTCCCATTCTATTACTTATCCTTGTCTAATTATTTGTTCCCAACAACTTGGTTCTTTTGCTAGCTTCCTCCAGTAAATTCCAGCCCACTCGTATCGATTCTTGGCTCCCATATTTGCAGTTATCCTTATCGGCAGAATCTGCTTTCTCCATTCCTGTGTTGGCTTAGTTCTTAGTATACTTTATGAATATAATGTTCTGTATGACTGTTGTTATTCTCCTTAAGGATCTTAGTCCAAATTATTTCCTTATTTCTTGATTACCCCCTACTTCATCATCACCCTTTCAACTTTGAATTGCAGCTTTCTGCTTGTGTTGTGTATAGGAGCCTTAACTGTGCAGCTGTTCATTCAAATCTGGTACTCATAAACCTCCTTGTTCTGTTGGAAGGATCTACTTATTCCACTTGTCTCTTGCCCTCTTCCCCTAGCAAATAAAATCATTTTAACTTTCTATTAATTGCTGCCCATAAGTTCTCATCTAGTTGATAAAAAATATGGTTGACCTAATGGGACAAAAAAAATGTTTACTGCTTGTGTCTTGCTATCCATTTCCATAGGCAAGAGCTTCCGTTTTTTTTTTTTTTTATCTTTTTTTTATCTTTTGTTTAGTCTCTTCTCACATATCGTATGGTGCGTGGTCACATATCATTAGCTGCCATAACCAAATCCCTTTTAATCCATGTTTCTAAATACTTAATTTTATAATGTCCCCATACATATGGGCATTGCTGTTCCAATTAACTTATGGTACATCGTTTATAGCGATAGCCTTTGTGTTATTTTCATTAATGTTATATCTCGAAAAAACCTGGACCATCTTAAAATATTCCACAACACTGAGATATCCTTTTCTGGATCCATCAGGTACACAATAATTTCTGTGAATAAAGCTACCTTTCTTAAACACCATATCAATTATATCCATGAATTTCAGTCCCTTATTTTCTTTGCCAGTGGTTCAAAACATAACACAAATAAAGGACATCCCTGATTGGTTCCTCTGTTCAGACACATGTTATCAGAGGGGAACCCTCCCACTTCCATTTTGCCTCCAATCCCTCATATACCCTTTTAATTAACCTATTATATCAGGAAATGCAAATAATTGCATTGCCCTACTCATAAAACTCCAGCTTACTTTGTCAAATACTTTCTCTCCATCAAGACCAACCAACAGCAGTAGTATTTTCTGACATTCTGCTTCCATCTGGATCATCATTGTTCTATTAATGTTGTCAAATGTTTACTTCCCTCCACAAAACCACATCGATCCATATCTATCTATTTTGGCAACACTTTTGCAATTCCTTTAGCTACTATGGACAAACACTTTCTAATCACAGTTTAAAATTGAAATAGACCTATATGAAGTTTAATCAGATGGGTCTTTACCATCTTTAGGGATTATAGCCACCATAGCTTTTTTCCAGGAAATTGCTGCTCCCCCCCCCCTTTTTTTAAATACTGTTAAACAAAACCTTACAGATCTTTATCACTTTTTCCCTCCCAACTTCCAAAACTTCCACCAGAATATCAAAATTTCCTGGAGACTTTCCTGTAGATTGGTTATACATATCTTAACAGTCAGTCGTTAAACCTCATCTACCTCTAACCTTGGCATATTTAATTCCTTCATAAATGTTTCCATTTGTGCTTTTTCTTTATACAAATTTTCATAAAATTTCTGAAAGATTTCCAATACCTCTACAGGATCTCTGGTTATTTTTCTTGTTATAGGCTCCCTACATTTGGCAAAGAATAGTTGTGTAAGAACTTACCATAACCTTAGATGTCCTTTTCTTCCCATGTTGCAGTTTTCATAACTGTAGAGGAGGTTGCTACCTGCAGCACTGGACATCTGGCCAGTATACCAAAGTCTTAGGAGCAGGGGTACATGCTACATTGCTTATCAGGGCCATAAACTGACGTTGGCTATAAAAGTGATGACTGCCGCATACAGTAGTACACCTGGGGAGCAAAGAAAGGAAGCTTTTAAGGTCCACATATACCACCAGGCCAAACAAGCCCAATAAATGTATGTTCTTCTTCCACTACCCTGTTTTGATGGAGAGAAGGTAGGGAAAGTAACTCCATATGGACAAAACAAAGCAAGAGGGGGTTGAAATGGGGACTGAATACTGCAACATGGAACAGGAGGACATCTAAGGTTATGGTAAGTTCTTACACAACTATTCTATGTCCTTCTATTCTCATGTTGCAGTATTCTTAACTGTAGGGAGAGTACCCAAGCTTTAGGTATGAACCTGAGAGGTAGGTTGAGGGGCCTGGCCTATGAGACCCTGTAAAATTGACCTAGCAAACCTAATTCTGGCTCTAGAGACCAAGTCTAGCTTGTAGTGCGTGGTAAAGGTATGGACTGAGAGGCAGGTGGCTGATTCCGGTATGGAAGTGTAGTCCACCCCCCTGAAAAAAGCTGCTGAAGAGGCAGCTGCCCTAGTAGAATGCACTCTCACATTGGTAGTTAAAACCTTTCCATGAAAGGAATAACAAGCAGAGATAGCTTTAGAAATCCATGATGATACAGTCTGTTTAGAGACTGCCTTCCCCAAGGCCTTTGGGTGAAAGGAAACAAACAGCTGGTTGGACTTTCTAATGGATTTGGTCTTGTCCAGGTAATACCTAAGCTGTCTATGAACATCCAAGGAATGTAGGTTTCTTTCAGATGGATTATGAGGTTAAGGGAAAAAAACAGGGAGGTTAATGGCTTGATTCAAGGACAGTTCATTAACCACTTTAGGCATGAATGAGGAGTTAGTCCTGAGGGAGAACTTGTCCTTGTGGAAGATGAGGTAAGGGGGGTTAGCCATCAAAGCCTGGATTTCTGAGACCCACCTGGCAGATGTGAGGGCTACCAGCAGTATTGTTTTCCAAGTACATAGTTTCAGAGATGCTGAGTGAGCTGGTTCAAAAGGAGGTAGTGTGAGTTTTTCAAGGGCAAAATTAAGGTCCCATGAAGGCAGTGTCGGTTTTCAAGGGGGTCTGATATGGAGGACCCCCTTAAGAATAGTACCTCTAATCTGGATGCCAAGGGAGGAACCAAAGGGATACAGGTGGAAATGGCTAAGTGTACCCTAACAAAAGAGTAGGTCAGCCCTGGAAATAGAAGCTCACACAAGTAAGAAAGGACCATAGGTACAGGAATAAGAAAGGGGTCCTGTTTTTTTCCTTTGACACCACCCAGAGAATCTTTTCCATTATGACACATAATTTCTCCTGGTATTAGGTTTCCTGGCCTCCTGCAGGACACTGAGTACATCCTCTGAGTATAGGTGTCTGAAGGGGATCAGAGCTCTACCATCCATAGGGTGAGTCTGAGGTTGAGCACTTGAGGGTGTATGAGCAACCCCCTGTCTTGTGTGAGTAGTTCGAATCAGTGGGGTAACCTGTGGTAATTGCCCTTGACTAGTAGATGAAGAAGGGGAAACCAGTGCTGTCTTGGTCAAAAGGGAGTCACCAGCAGGATTTTTGGTTTGTACCTCTGAATCTTCAGAAGGACTCTCTGAATCAGTGTGAAGGGGAAAAGGCATAAAGATACATCCCCACCCACGGAAAATACATGGTATCCACCCTTCAAAGCCTGTGGATATGGATCCCTTGTACAAAACAGAGGCATCTGCCTGTTCTGGGTGGAGGCACACAGATCTGCCTGAGGAATACCCCACTTGTGAATAAGTTCCAAAAACACCTCCCCATGAAGCATCCATTTGTGAGAGGGTGCAGAGGTTCTGCTGAAAGTGCCTGCCATCACAGTCTCTGCTGAAGGAATGTACACTGCTTGCAGGTGAATGTGCAGTTTTGCTGCCCGGGACCAAATCTGAACTGCCAAGCTGCAAAGTGGGTAGGACATTATCCATCCCGGTTGTTCATATACCACAGGACAGTTGTATTGTCTGTGATAACTTTTAAGGTGCCTGGTAGGAGAATTGGTGGAAGGTTTGCAAGGATAGGAGAAGGCTCCTCATCTCTTTGATATTGATGTGGTCCCTTTGTGTGAGGGAGGACCACTCTCCCCGAATTTTGTTTTGTTTGTTGTGGTTTTGCAGGACAGCTCCCCAACCCAGGTCTGAAGCATCAATGAAGATTTGTTGTGAATGTGTGGGAATCTGCAAAGAAATACCCTGGTTGAGGCATATGGCTGCAATCCACCATTACAGCTTTTTTCAGGCATGAGAGGAGAGGTAGAGGAGTATCCAGGGGGTGTGAATGCTGGTTCCACTGACTCCTCAGCACCCACTGAAATTTTCTCATATGCAGCCTTGCTAAGGAAAGCATGGGTATTAAGGATGCCATGTGGCCTAGGACCCTCAGGAATTCCCTGGCTGGTAAGGTTTGGAGAGAGAGGAGAGTTTGGAAGTAGTGTGCGATGGCTTCCATGTTCTGGCAAGGAAAGAAGACTGCCATCTGTTTTTTTATCCTGCATCCCAAGAAAACCAGGTCTTGAGTGGGTGTCAGTTGAGATTTTTCCTGGTTTACAGTGAAGCCTAGACTTGCCAGGGTATTGGACACCATGTCTAGGTGGTTACGAAGGTTGTGGCAATCCTGGTGAAGTATCAAGAGGTCATCTAGGTATGGCGTATATTTGAATGCCCTGCACTCTGTGATAACTGGAGCTAGGCACTTTGTGAATACTGTGTGTGCTGTGGAGAACCCAAATGGCAATGCAAAAAATTGAAAATGGAAGGAACCCACAGAAAAGTGTAGAAACTTTCTGTAGCTGGGGTGAATAGGAATATGAAGGTAGGCATCCTTCAGGTCCAGGGATACCCTGAAGGTTTGGTGAGGGATGAGGGAAAGGAGGTGATGCACGGTGAGCATTTTGAAGATAGGCACTTTGAGGAATAGACTGAGTACAGACAAATCCAGAACTGGCCTCCAAGGGCCATCTTTTCTTGGAACCAAAAACATCCTGGAGTAAAACCCCTTGTTTTCTGTTCAGGAGGTAATCTTTCTATGGTGCCCTGAGTTTGGAGCCGATCCAAAATTGGGGGGGGGGGGGGTGAAGCTAACTTGTAGGTGGTTGGTGTGTCTCCTGAAAGGGAGGAAGTGTCCACCATGTCATAAAGTATCCTTTTTGGATGATGGAAAGGAACAAGCCTCTGAGGTTATTTTCCACCAGCAGGGTAGGGAAAGAGTAAGGTGGAGGGATAAGGGAGTGGAGTTGGGTAACAGGCTTGAGTCACAGTGGTGGGGCTCTGTCCTGGTCAGGCTGCCACATAAAGGGAGTGGAGGCGGAAGGTTGTTTTGGAGTGGAGTGTTGCCTCCACCCCTTAGCCTGCAGGACATTAGAATGAGATGTTTGCCTCCTAACAAAAGTGATCCTTTGAGGGTAGTTCCTATGATATCTAGGAATAGGAGAGACTAACAAATGCTTTACAATTTGTAGCTCCTTGCCATTTTCCTGTAGGGATTTAAGAAGCTTTGCAGAGGCTGCACTGAAAAGGGCCTTATTATCAAGAGGTACATCTAGCAAATTTGCTCTGGACATCCATGGGAAGGGGCTGTAACCTCACCAAGAATATCTACTTAGGACAGACTCTGAGGGTGCAGATTTGGAGGATGCCTGTACTGCATCATAACTGCACTTTATGAAGTGCCTGGTCATCTGAGAGGTGGTAGAGAGCAGCACAGAAAGTTGTGACTTAGCAGGAGAGTTTGGCACATCTGGAATCAGTGCAGAAGCTTTTGATAGGGTACATAAAACAAACCTAGCCATGTGAGTTTGATAGTTCAAGGCTCTGATGCTACATTAGAAGACTTATATACATTCTTCCCTAGTCTATCCATAAATTTTCTGTCCTTGTCAGTGGGAAAAAAGAGAGGTGGAGGGCAGCTGTCTGATTTATCTGCTAACGCTGCAATGACAGCAGGGTTTGCAGGAGGGTTCTTGAATAAGAACTGTGCATCCTAAGGGACGCTATAAAATCTATCTGGGAATTTGGAAGCTGGGGTCTGGGAGTTAGGGGTGCGGGATGCAGTCAGAAAGGCATCATGAAAGGCTAGAAGCAGGGGAAGGAGTGCAGATGGAGAGGGCTGGTCCATCTGCAATAATTCAAAGTATCTCGTTTTTGTTTCAGACACATCAGAGGCCTGCCATTTAAAATGTTCTCTCATCAGAGAAATGGTCTCCCCAAAGGAAAATTCTTCTCCTGGAAATTCAGCACTAATAGAGTCCTCCTCCTCAGATGTAATACATGAGGGGATTCTATCTGTGAGCAATAGGCAAGTTATTTATCAGAAGAGAGTTGTTCTTCTGAATCCTCTAAGGCCTGCACAGGTGTAGGGGCTGGTACAAGTACCTGAGACTGGAGGGCCTGGAAGGCCCTGAAAATATTTTGGGAAAAAAATTCTTATTCAGGAGCTGGTTCAGCTTCTCTGTGTTCCCTATGTTTTAATTTCTGTTTCCTCTTTAGAGGAGTAAAGTATGTGTTGACTTAGCTGCTGATGCCTGGGAGGATGGAAAGGCTAGAGTAGGCCCCTCTAACTCCCTGAGCCACGGTTCCCCCTCGCCATCAGGGGCTGATGGTCGATCAACTTCAGTGGATGTACTCTGCATTTCTGCTGAGCCAGCTTCCACCATGGTTCCTGGCTCTAGCTGTGAAACGGTCGCCCGATGAGACCCTGGGCTAACATCTGCATCAAGAGTCTCACTAGACTCCTGAAGTGCAGCATGGGCATCAGGCCTAACTTTCTTGGCCTTCTTCTGAGGTGGCTCATCGGGGGGTACCTACCTCACCCTCCATGCCTAATGCTATACACCAGAGCCTCTGCTTTTATAAATACAACTTTAAGGCAGCCAGATGGATGCGAAGTGTTTTAGGTACAAAAGACTTGCAAATATGGCAAGACGTATGGTTGTGGCCTTCACCTAAACAGAATAAGCACTTATTGCATTTCCTTAAGTGGAATTTGTCTTCCACAAGCACACTTCCCCTTCCTAGCTGACATGTACATTTGAAAAGCAATAAGAAGGTAACAAAAAACCCAAGGGGTGCTTATCTGTATCGAATGGCCAAAACAAATGAACGAACTGACTCCCGGAGCTGGCGATCAGAGGTCCATAGATCAATGCGGCAGAAAAGTTCTGAAGGCGGTATGTGCATTCATCACTTTTATAGCCGGCAACAGTTTATTGCCCTGACAAGCAACATAGCATGTATCCCTGCTCCTAAGACTTTGGTATACTGGCCAGATGTCCAGTGTTGCAGGCAGCAACCTCCCCTACAGTTATGAATACTACAACATGAGAATAGAAGGACATCAATCACTTCTATTTTCTGTTGCCTAAGCAGTTGTGCCAAAAGTTTTTGCGCTCTGGAGTTATTATAAAAAAAAGTTTATTTCTAAACTTATGCATATTATCCAGGTACTCCCTTATTTTTTCTTTAGCACTCTGCAATTGTGCCTCCTCCTGTTTTGTGAGATTCACTTATTCTGTAATACTTTAACCTTTGTTAGCCTTTCTAAATAATTCTTATTAATTCTTAACCAGATCTATTTTTCTTGAGTCTATATTAGAACACCGAACATTTAAAATGTCGAGTGTTCTAATATCGACCCGTTTTCAGTGAACGCTGAAAATATCGAAGAAACAGAAAAACAAATTTTTTCCTAGGGAAAGAATTTGGCTGTCTGTTTCTGTTGCTTCGGTATTTTCAGCACTCTGGTGGAAAGTTATGGGTTGGGTTCAGGTAAGTGTGCGACTGAGTGCGGGTTAGGTTAGTTAGGGTTAGGTATGTGTGCGATTGTGTGGACGTGTGGGTTAGGTGAGTTAGGGCGTGGGTCAGGTAAGTGTGCGATTGTGTGGACGTGTGGGTTAGGGCAGGGTAGGTGAGTTAGGGTTAGGGCGCAGGTGAGGTAACTGTGTGATAGTGACGGACCTTAGGGTTAGGGTTAAGGTAAGTGGATAGTTAGTGGTGTATGTATAGTTTAGTGTAGGGTTGCGTGTAAGATTTTAGGCGTATGTGTGTGGATTGCTGTTTGTTTTGTGTGCTTGTGTTGTGTGTATGTGTTTTGGAACAGCAAATTTTTCCCTAGGAAAAAATGTGCTGTTCTGAATGTTCAATGTTTTTTATTTTCGATTGCTAGGGTTCGATATTAGAACACTCAACATTTTGAATGTTCAATGTTCTAATATAGATCCCTTTTCTTTTAGTTTTTACCTTATTTTTAAACTCCACTTTCATTTTATCCCACTGACTAGCTGTAACGTCTGCAGTACTTTCTATCTTCCCTAATAACTTCTAGATAAATTCCACTCCCCATTCTTTAAATTCCTCTCTTTAATGTTAGGGTAGAATTTATAAGTGTGAATACCAAACCAAGAAAGAGATTCTCAAGAAGAGGAACATTGCATAGAGGAAAAGATTTGTTATCCTTTCAGGCACTAAAGGAAGACATTCTTGCTGTTCAGATTTTGCAACAACTGAAGATTTTGAGAGGGGAGAGAGATGGATGGCTGCCTCTAACTTGTACATCAAGAATCACTCTTCTCCCTTTCAGATTTGGGAAAACAACATAGAGAAGCTGCAATCTGGCAAACTAGACTGAGATCAGTTGGTGCATGAAAAGGAGATAAGAGCTGAAAGAAGTACCGGGTAATGTAAATGCAAAACAAAACAGAGTGGCACTTGTTCAGCACCCACCCATTACTATTTAAAAATACTATAAATCTGATGGAAGGATAAAGAAGGTCAAGTACATTACAAAAGGCCATGGGACTGTTTGTGAAGACCAATTCAACCATGGCAAAAAATCCTAAGGGGAGTCAAAAGGAACTGATACTCCAGCCAGAATTTTCTTAGGGTCTCAAAGGTTCTCTTATTGCATGTCACTGGAGTGTCCACCAGCTCAAAGCACAAGTTAAGCAAAGTAATGTTCTGCATTTCATATAGCTTGTTTTATCACCTACCGCACTTATAACCCCTTTGCCCATTCCTAGCCAATTCTTTAAATCAAACAATTGCAACTCATTTTTAAGAACTTCTTTCTCACCTTATACATATGCATTTCCCCCATGTACAGTAGAGGAAAGCAACACTGTATTTTCTATGTTCCAAAAATCTGAAAGGTCACTTAATATCTGAAGTTCAACACTGCTTATGTTCAAATCTAGAATAAAATGAAGTGCATTCAAAGAAGCCACTTATGAATGTTTCCAGTAGCCTGCCTTTCTACAGAAAAGTCATCCATGAACAGCTTCTGTGTGAGTTTGCTAGTCAAGTGTTGTTAACAATGTACCTCCAGAAAATGCTGCTAAATTCACTGAACAGGTGGTTTAAATAGAACATTTCTCCCTGGGCTTCTTGTGAAAATGAGCTCTGCTCCAGTCGGACTTTCCTGGTAAACTTTTAGTTATGTACTCACCATAACTTCAGATGTTTGGGATCCATCTCGCCTACATTCTGTACTGATGGGTTCGGAGCCGATCCCTCGGCTCCGACTCGGCACGCTTATGCTATAGAGCGAGGCCTCATTGGCTGAGCTATCTTTATCCCAGGATGCACCACCACTAATCCCCCAGATCTTGTTTGTCCGCATTCATGCACACATGCACAACTTGATTATATAACATTGTTAGATGTTTCAAGATGAAACAACAGGATTCGGACCTTCTGATATCCTCTGATCTCCAAGGAAGGGGGAAGGAGGGTGGGTTATTAGGAATGTAGGCGAGATGGATCCCAAACATCTGAAGTTATGGTGAGTACATAACTAAAAGATGTTATGTGATCCTATCTCGCCTACATTCTGTACTGAAGGGACAGCGTCCCTAGCACCTAAATCCCGGGTGGCTCATGGGAAAACACTCCTGAGCACTGTGGAACCAAATGAAGCTCGTCCTCTAGATGCCACATCTAATTTGTAGTGGGAAATGAAGGTGTGCGGGGAAGACCATGTAGCCTCAGCACAAATGTCACTAATAGCAAGCTTAGAATGAAATGCTATCGAAGTAGCTATAGCCCTTGTAGAATGAGCCTTGACAGAGGTGGTAAGCTCTTTGTCCGAATAAAAATAAGCTTGAGTAATACAGTCCCTGATCCATTTGGCAATAGTGACCTTTGTGACAGCTTTGCCCAATTTGTTATCTGCAAAGGATACAAACAACTGATCTGTTTTCCTTGTTTGTTTGGTCCTGTCTAAATAAAAACGTAACTGTCTGTGGACATCTAGTGTGTGGAATATGAACTCCGCTTTGTTAGAGTATTTTGGGAAAAAAACTGGAAGCTCTAACGATTGTTGTAAGCAGAAACTAGAACAAATTTTAGGGACAAAGGAAGGATTTGGCCTGAGGGATACTCTATCTTTGTGAAAAACCAAGTATGGGGGTTTCACAGACAAAGCTTGAAGCTCTGAAACTCTTCTGGCAGAAGTGATCGCCACCAGAAAGGCTGTTTTCCATGATAGGAACTTTATATCACATGTAGCTGCCGGTTCAAAGGGGTAAGAAGTCAAGGCGCGTAACACTATATCGAGATCCCATGGAGGTGCAGGATGAGAAATCGGAGGTCTTAATAGAGCAGCACCTTTCAAGAAGGTTTTACACAATCTGTTGCTCATTAAAGGTGGGTCTATGGATTCATGAAAATTAGAGATTGCTGCCAATTGTACCTTGATGGTAGAAATTGAAGAGCCTTGATTGAAAAGAGAAGTCAAAAATTTTAGTACCTCTGCTACGGGAATAGAAATGGGGTCCAGGCCCCGGAGTTGAGCCCAAATAGCAAATCTTTTCCATTTGCTAGAATACAGTTTCTTTGTAGTCGACTTATGGGCCGAAGATAATATGTGTACAACATCTGGATCCAATGTATGACTCCTGACTATCGTCGGAAGAGGAGGAGCCAAGCCGTCAATTTTAAGGTGTGTAGGGACTGGCGGAATAGTCCCGACTGGTGAACAAGTAGGTCTGGGATCTGATCCAGGAACCATGGACCTTCCAGAGCATGTCTCCGAAGATAGGGGGACCACACTTGACGAGGCCAGTAAGGAGCAATTAAGATCATTTTGCTCCCCAAGAGAGATTCCTTTTGAATCACTCTGGGGAGGAGAGGAACTGGAGGGAAGGCATAAAGCAAGCCGGTGGGCCAAGGATGGACTAATGCGTCCATGGGGCTCTTCCCCGGAGCCGGGGTTAGGGAGAAGAACTCTTTGCACTTTGCATTCAGAGGAGTCGCAAAGAGATCGCAACACGGAACTCCCCATTTGCTGAAAATCTGACTTGCCACTGTAATATTCAGTGACCATTCGTGAGGAGAGAGGATGGTTCTGCTCAATCTGTCGGCTATCACATTGGACTTGCCCGGTATGTGAGTAGCCACTAGGAAGCATTTGGTCGAGACTGCCCATTCCCAAACTCTCATGGCTTCTCTGCAAAGAGGATAGGATCTGGTCCCTCCCTGTTTGTTCAGGTACCAGACAACTGACATGTTGTCTGAGTGAACAGCAATTACGCCCTGAGGGAGATAATCGTGAAGGGCTTGAAGGGACAGAAGCACTGCCCTCATTTCTAAGACGTTGATATGAAGCAAAGTCTCTTCCGAGTGCCATTTGCCTTGGACTGTCCTGCCCAGGGAATGCCCCCCCCACCCCATCTGGGAGGCGTCCGTGGTCAAAATGGCCACTGGAGGGGGTAGAACAAAGGGTCGTCCCTGATCCAAGTTGGTGGGCACTAGCCACCAGCGAAGGTCCCGTTTGCAAGATTCCGTGATCCATATGAGGTGACTGAGAGGGAGTTCCTGGAAGGACCACTGAGCTGAAAGAAGCCACTGAAGAATTCTCATGTGCAACCTTGCCAGGGGAACTAGAAGAACCATGGCGGACATGGATCCTAATAGCTGCAGGACCATTCTGGCTGGGGCTTTGGATCTGGGAAGTAAGGCTCGAACTTGAACCTGTATGGTTAGTATCCTGTCTGTAGGTAGGTAGACCCGCATTTGGTTTGAGTCTATCTCTACCCCTATGAATCTTATGCATTGAGATGGCAGCAACACAGACTTTAGCCAATTGAAGGTGATTCCAAGGGAATTGCCCAGTGATATAGTGGCTTGTAGGCTCCGCAATAGTAGATGCTTGGAGGTGGCAGTTAGGAGCCAGTCGTCTACATATGGAAACACCTGGAATCCTAGACTTCTCAGGTGAGCAGTCACGACCGCCAAACATTTGGTGAACACCCTGGGGGCTGTGGTGAGACCAAAGGGCAGCGCACGGAACTGAAAATGACTGCCTCCTAGGCTGAAGCGCAGATGTCTCCTGGACGCTTGATGTATCATGATATGGTAATAAGCGTCCTTGAGATCTATGGAGCACATCCAAACACCCTTCTCCAGCAATGGGAGAATGGTTTGTAGGGTGACCATTCGGAACTTGGACTTTCTGACTGAACGGTTTAGGATGCTGAGGTCCAAGATGGGCCTCAAGTCCCCGGTCTTTTTTGGCACCAAAAAGAATCTTGAGTAAGTCCCTAATCCGATCTGGTCTGGGGACCGTTGGATGATTCCTTTTGCAGCAGCTTTGAAACTTCTGAGGCTGCGATATCCCGTTGACTGGGTGGCGGGTCCGGGATTTTTCTGGGCTGAGGGGGGGGGGTGAGAGAATGGGATGGAGTAACCTCCGGCTATAATCCGAAGCACCCATCGGTCCTGAGTGATACCTTCCCAGGCCTTTAGGTGCTTGAGAAAAGACCCCGACTGGCTCGAGCTGCACAGCCGGGCAATCCCTCAGGGACTATGGAAGGCTGAAGAGCCACGAAAGGACTCGCGGTCTCCAGTGTTGCGAGGGCCTCTGCCGCCTCTGGGACGGCGTCTTCCGGAAGAATTTCCCCCTCCTCTGCCTCTAGAAGGGGGATCCTCCTGCTGAGAGGGGTAAGGCTTCTGAGATCTACGGAACCACATTTTCCCTCCTCTTTTAGCCTTGGGATAAGGCCGAAAGGGAGTGGAAAATCGTGCCCCTACGGCAGTCAGAGTCTTACCCTCCTGTTCACAGCGGGTTAGTGTGTCCTTTACCTTGGGTCCAAACAGAAAGGACCCATCAAAGGGGGCGTCGGCAAAGGAAGACTTAAAGGCCTCCGCGAAATGACACAGGCGGAGCCAGGCTCGTCTCCGTAGAGCAATGCCTGTACCCGCCGCTCTACTCGCCCCTTCGGCCGCATAAGAAATGAGCCTCATGGACGAAGTTCAAATGGACGACATTGTAGCCAGCTGAGAGCCAACCGTCTGGGCCAGCTCCTCAGGCAGGTTACCCAAGAGGGTATCGGATAGCTCCTTAATCAGATCCCTCTGAAATCTGGTAAAGTGCGTAAGGTAGTTCAATGACCTCAGTGTAAAGGCCGCTGAACTGAGGGTGCGCTTTCCGTACCGATCCATGCTCCTAGACTCCTTATTAGGAGGATGGACGGACGTCGAAGCCTCTGCTACATCTTGCTGGGTAGCAGATGCCACCACCAAAGCATCTACAGCCACACCTTTAGTTAGAAACTCTTTTTCAGGGGGCGCCGAAAGGAACTTATTCGGATGAGCAGGCACCGGTTCCACAGAGTCTGGGTGTTCCCACGCCCTTCGACAGATCAAATCCAAGAGCTCATCGAAGGGCGGAGACACCCAGGAGGCGGAGGGCTGAGCCCCGAAGGCCTTCAGGAACACCGACTCATCAGCAGAGGGAGGTTTGGACTGCCAGCCACCTCGTTGTTTTAGGGCTTCAAGGATGTCTGCAAAGGAGACATCATCCGAGGATGACTTAGGGGACCCCTCTGCATCATCGAGATCAGTGTCAGATGTTAGAGACTCATCAGGGGAGTCAACGTGCTTCCTCTTGCACGATCTTTTCCTGGGGGGTTCTTCCGAAGAGGCTTCAGAAGGACCTCCAGGAGGGAGAAACCCCAGCGGGGGTAACCTGAGGCCCCGGGGCTCCGCTGTCTAAGGACAGGGGGACTGCCAACGACCCAGTTTCCGTATGCAGGGAAGGAGCTGGGGAAACCGTGGAGGTAGCCAAGGAAGATTTGGCTAATGCACTCCTCATAGCCCTGAAGGCGGGACCACCAGAATCCTGGGAGGGTCCCACCTCCGTGGCCACGACAGTGGACGGCACTCCCGCCGCCGACGCACCAAGAGGAAGACTTGGGACCGAAAGCATCAATCCCGAAGCCTCCCCCCCGGGCCGAAGGAAGAAGTCAGTGTACTGAACTCCGACCCAAGAGCCGGAGTTGGAGCAAGGGTCGGGCCCGACCCCAACACCTCCACAGGTTCCACCAGCACCGGCTCCAACGGTGCTGAAGCTGTTGGAGGAGGAACCACAGTAGGGGAGTGGACCATCGGCTCCGAAGCCGAATGGGCTGGAGCCGAAACTAGCTTTTGGAACACCGGAGACTGGAAGAGTCGAAGGAGCACCCTGTCGATGTCCGAATCAGACATCTTGGATGATCTAGAGGATACCGATCGGGCCCGAACCAATTTCTCCATCGGCTCCAAAGGGCTCGGGGACCGGCTCCGAATGGACTCAACAAATATTCGGCTCCGAGGAAGATCTCAAGGAAATTTCCCTCGGTGCCGATAAGGACTTCGGCTCCGAGGGGGAAGAGTCTGAGCCGGTAACCCTTATCGGCTCCAATATCAGTGGAGCCGATGAGGGTGACCCGCCTCTCGATGCCCCAGACCTCGGCTCCGAAACCAGAGGGTCGGGGCTGGAGGCATCGAGGCAGACCGTTCGACCTCGGCCCGAAGTCCGTGGAGCCGATGGAGAAGTCTGCTTAGATTTTTAGCGGTCGGTTCCGACTGACTGGTCGGAGCCGACGCTTTCTTCTTTTTAGAAGGAGACGGAGAGGAAGATAAAGCCTCCTCGAAGGAAGGCTTGATTAATCCCTTGAGGATTAATTTGTTCTTCCTCTCCTGGAGGACTCTTGATGAGAAAGCGTGGCACACACTACACGATTCTTGTAGGTGCTTGGCACCTAAGCAATAGACGCACGAGGAGTGGTCGTCCGTTATGGACATTTTAAAACTACACCTCGTGCATTTCTTAAACCCGGAGGGTTTGTGTTCTTTAGACATAACGGTCTATCTAAGTGAAAAATACTACACTTAGCCAAAAGGTAAAGTTAAATCCAACAAATTTAACAAATATATATATATATATATATTTTTTTTTTTTTACACTAAACAAGTTAAACAGACAGAAAAGAGAGAAAGAGAGTCAGGACCCTCTAACTTAAACGGGTACTTGACCCAAGAAAGAGACACTAGTAGCAAAGCAACAGGGGAAGGCCCCTCTAACTAAAACGGGAAACCTTCCCTGACTAAAAAAATCACGAATTTCTCAACAGGAATTAACCAATCACACTTATATAACAACAATAGCTGTTAAAACAGCTTTTGGGTTCAAAGTAAGGAAATTTGTGACAGGAAAAAGCCTAAATAAATAGTACTTAGCCCAGCCAAGTTGAGACCACGTCTAAGCTTGTTAGCGGCAAACGAGATCTGGGGGATTAGTGGTGGTGCATCCTGGGATAAAGATAGCTCAACCAATAAGAGGCCTCGCTCTATAGCATAAGCGTGCCGAGTCGGAGCCGAGGGATCGGCTCCGAACCCATCAGTACAGAATGTAGGCGAGATAGGATCACATAACATCAAGAAGTTATGTACCTACCATAACATTCCGTGTTAGTTGTCTTCTTCTCGCCTTCTTTCTTGCTGGTTGGGTTCGGAGCCGACTCGGCTATCTACTAAAGCTAGAGAGCTATTTACTGGCTCGAGGCCTCCCCATATCCCACAATGCTTGGCGCTAGATACCCAGATCGCGTTTGGCAGAGCTAACACCATAGAAAAATTCAAGGACACCTGTCCAAACTACAAGGTTTACCTACAGTACTAAAACAGAGGAGGATGTAACCCAGATAAGACTCAGCCAGAGGAAGAAGGCCTCAAAAAGGAACTCTTCTCGGTCTGTCCAGGCTAGGGGATAGAGGGTGGGATGCAAGAAAGAAGGCAAGAAGAAGACAACTAACATGGAACGTTATGGTAGGTACATAACTTCTTAATGTTAAGTTGTCTATCTCGCCTTCATTCTTGCTGGTTGGGACAGTGTCCCTAGCACCTTAGTCCTGGGAGGCTCATCGGAACAGACTCTTGAGCACAGTGGAACCAAAATCAGTTTTACTCCTAGAGGCCATATTCAACTTATAATGTGAAATGAAAGTATGAGGAGTGGCCCATGTGGCTGCAGCACAAATAGATTCCATTGGTAGTCTTGCCTGAAAAGCTACTAAAGTAGCTAACACTCTGGTGGAATGACCTTTAGGTTTAGTAGGGAGTTCTTTATGTCTCAACTGATAAATCAAAGTAATAATAGAGGACAACCACCTGGATAAGGTTACTTTAGAAACTGGCAGGTCCTGCTTGCCCTCAGCATAGGACAGGAAGAGTTGGTCTGATTTTCTTGTTTGTTTAGTCCTATCCAAATAAAAACGTAATTGCCTATGAACGTCCAACTGGTGTAACTTTTATTCAGCTTTGTTCGAATAGTTAGGAAAAAAAGACAGGTAGATCGATAGCCTGATTCAGGTTTGTTTCGGAAGATATCTTGGGCAGAAGGGAAGGATTGGTCCTGAGTGAAACTCTATCCTTATGAAAAACAAGGTAAGGAGGACAAATACAGAGGGCTTGAAGTTCCGAAACTCTCCTAGCTGAGGTGATGGCTACTAAAAAGAGAGTCCTCCAGGAGAGCAATTTTAAGGAACAGGAAGCTGCAGGTTCAAAAGGGGGGTGAATCAAGAAAGCTAATATCAAGTTTAAGTCCCACAGAGGCGGGGGATCTCTGACTGGGGGTCTAAGCAAAATAGTTCCTTTAAGAAAGGCCTTGCAAAGTTTGTGGGACATGATGCTGGTTTCTGACAGGCCAGCGTGGAAATTTGCAATAGCAGCTAATTGGACCCTAATGGTAGCAGATGAAGAACCAGCTTGAAAGAGTTCTGCTAAAAAATCTAGAACGTGATGGACAGGGGCTGTAAAGGGGTCTATATTCCTATCCTCTGCCCAGAAAGAGAAACGTTGCCACTTACTAGCATAAGTCTTCCTGGTGGTAGATTTGTGCGAAGAAAGGATGATTTCACGCACCGGCTGGGAAATATGTGGAAGCCTGGCTAAGGTTGGAAGTGGAGCAACCAAGCTGTGAGGTTGAGAGACTGAAGGTATTGGTGCAGCCCGCCCGACTGATGGACCAAGAGGTCTGGCACTGGGTCCAGATTCCAGGGCTGCTCCAGCAGGTGACGATGCAGGAATGGGAACCAAATTTGTCGAGGCCAGTAAGAGGCAATGAGGATAATCCTGGATCCCAATGCGGTCGCCTTCTGAATTAGTTTGGGAATTAGGGGAAAAGGTGGGAATGGATACAGAAGACCCCGGGGCCAATCGTGAACTAGAGCGTCTCTGGGGGAGTGGCCGGGTGGGGAAAGAGAGTGAAGAAATCGTCGCACTTGCTGTTGAGGGGAGTTGCAAAAAGGTCGCAGCAAGGCTGACCCCCATCTGTGGAAAATTTTGTCCGCTACTGACTGATTGAGAGACCACTCGTGAGGCATGAGAATAGCTCTGCTTAGCCTGTCCGCTATGACGTTGGACTTCCCGGGGATGTGTGTTGCTATCAGAAACTGTTGAGAGGAGATCACCCACTGCCAGAGTCCGAGTGCTTCTCAACATAAGGGATATGACTTTGTTCCGCCCTGCTTGTTGATGTACTACACTACATACATATTGTCTGTTTGAATTGCAATAGTCCCAGTGGGTAGAGAGTCCTGAAGAGCTTGCAACGCTAAAAGCACCGCTCTCATCTCCAAGACGTTTATGTGCAGGTGGTACTCTAAAGGTTGCCAAGTGCCCCCCCACCCGATCAGGGAGGCATCTGTGTTCACCGTGGCAACAGGAGAAGGAAGAACAAACGGTCTGCCCTGGAGTACTAGAGGGCAGACCATCCACCACCAATCCAGGTGGTCTTTGCAAGATTGAGTGATTATTATCTTGTGAGACATCAGAAGTTGTTGAAAGGACCATTGGGTAAAAAGCATCCACTGAAGAATCCGCATGTGAAAACGAGCCAGGGAAACTAGTATGATTGCTGCTGCCATGAGACCCAACGTTTTTAGTACAAATCTGGCCTGAATACTCTTGCACTGTAGCAAGACCTGCACATGTCGGCGAATGTCTGACACTCTGTCTAGAGAAAGTTTTGCGGACAGATCTTTTGTATTTAATCTTGCGCCTATAAAGGTTATAGACTGACAAGGCGACAATGCAGACTTTTCGAAATGTATTGAGATACCTAGCACGGAACAAGTTTGGATGGTATAATCCCTGGCTCACAGTAGCTGATGCCTGGTGGAAGCAGTAAGGAGCCAGTCATCTAGATATGGAAACACCTGGAATCCTCGCCGTCTCAGGTGAGCCATAACCACTGCCATGCACTTGGTGAACACCCTGGGGGCTGGGTGAGACCAAAGGGCAGGGCTCTGAACTGACAGCGACTGGCTCCCAGCCGGAAGTGGAGAAACCTTCTGGAGCACCTGTCCATTTTGATATGGTAGTACGCATCCTGAAGGTTTATGGAGCACATCCAGTTGTCCTGACCCAAAAAGGGTAGAATGGACTGAAGCGTGACCATCCGGAACTTCTTTCTTTGAACAGATTTGTTTAACCTGCTGAAATCCAAAATGGGTCTCCAGTCCCCTGCCTTTTTTGGTACCAAAAAGAACTTGGGAGTAAATTCCGGATCCTTGCTGGTCTGCTGGGACTGGCTCGATGGCTCTTTTTTCTAGCAGTTTTGAAATTTCTAGTACTGATTGTTCCCTTAGACCAGGTGGAACATCTGGAAGGGACTTGGTTGTTTGTACAGGGGTGTAGACAAAGGGGATTTTGTAACCCTCGGATATGATGGACTGTACCCATTTGTCTTGTGTGAGGAGATGCCAGGCTTCTGGGTGCAGTGACAATCTTCCCCCGACTGCCTCCGAAGGTGGACAGTCGGGCAGCCCCTCAGGGGTGCTGAAAGGGTTTGTCAGAGAATGATTCCCTGCTACCCTGATTTTGCGGACTCCCTCTGCCCCTCGGGCGGCATCTATTATTGTTCCCTGCCCTGCCCTGGAGGGAAACTCGCCACATGTGTCAGGCACGACTCCCTGGGGTTTCCGAAACCACATTTTCTTCTGACCTTTAGGGTATGGTCTAGAGTGAGTAGAAAAATGGACTCCCATGGCAGAGAGAGTCTTGCCTTCCCTGCTCACACCTGGTAAGGGTATCCTTCACCTGTGGTCCAAACAGAGCCGAACCATCGAAGGGGGTATTGGTGAAGGACGCCTTAAAGTGTTCAGCAAAGTTACATAACCGCATCCAGGCATGTCTTCTCAAAGCCACGCCTTACCTGCGGCCCTACTTGCCCCATCGGCTGCATAAGAAATGAGCCGCATGGAGGAGTTGACGATAGAGTTAAGGGTCGCCAGCTGGGAGTTAATCTTATCCTGAGACCCCGCAGCTGATGGATCCTGAAGGGTATCATCCAGTTCCTTGAGAAGATCCCTTTGAAAGCGGGCGAAGTGGCAGATATAATTCAGCAACCACATGGAAAAGGTCACTGAGGAAAACATCTGCATCCTGTACCTGTCCATTGTCCTAGACTCTTTATTAGGTGGATGGACAGGCACCGAAGGGTCAGCCAACTCCTTCGTGGCTGCTGCCACCACCATGGCATCAATGGGGACACCTTTTGTCAAAAACTGTTTGTTGGGTGGGGCTGTAATAAACTTAGTGGGCCTGCTGGGAGTTGGTTCCACTGTGTCCGGGGCTGACCACGCCCTTTGAGCCACTACTTCCATGAGCTGTTCGAAGAGTGGAGACACCCAGGAGGTGGAAGGGCGAGAACCAAATGCGTCCAGGTATACCGACTTGTCCTCGGAAGGGTTAAGGGCAGTCCAGTTCCCCCTCTACTTAAGGATCTCTAGGATGTCTGAAAAGGAGACATCCTCAGAGGGGGATCTTGGGGACCCTTCCAAATCCTCCAAGTCGGTATCAGACGTGACTGACTCGGGGGAGTCGACATGTTTCATGTTTCCTCTTACATTTTCTCTTCCGAGGGGGCTCCTCTGAATGATCAGGGAAGGCCTCGGAAGAGGAAGACACGCCCAACGGGGTGACTGGGAGCATCTGTTCTCCACGCTTGGGGTCAGGAGTGTGGACAGAGACCAATGCAGGCACCATGGGGGGAGGAGCCAAAAGGGCCAATTGAGGAGCCGACTCAGGAGTAGGCACGCTCCTCATGACCTCAAAGGCGCCCCTATCAGGCAGAGCAGAGGGTCCCCACTCCGAAGAGATGTGAACCCCTCCCGGCACTGACAGGGACGGCTCAGAGGCCGATGTCGGGGCCGAGCTCACCTGCACCGAAGCCCCGAGAGGGAGAACGGGGTCAGATAAGGGTCCAATGCCACTTGCCCCCTCGGAGCTGACAAGGGAGTCCCAGTGCCCAGATCCCTCCAAGGAAAGAACCAATGAAGAGATCGGAGCCGATGAAGGAGCCAAAAGGTGTGGTATCGGCTCCGTTTCCAAGATTTGAGCCCCAACCAGCTCCGGCTCCGAACACAAAGGGGGAGTCGGAGGAGGAACTGCTGAAGACACCAGAACAGCCACAGTCTGCTGAGAAGGGCTGGTTAACATTTTAGCCAGGGCCTGCGATTTAAGGAGTCTACTGACCACCCTCTCCAAGTCAAGATCAGATAACCTGGAGGACCAAGAGGAGTGGGGCCTATGGCTTCATTCAGACTGAAGCAACAGTGACCTTGGAGCCGAATGAACATTTTCGACCCAACAATGGTTCCGACACTAAAGTCGGAGCCGATTGAGGTCTAGGGATGTCGGCTCCAGCCGGAACCGAAGAGGAGGAGGCAGATGCTCCGCCCGGCGATGGCTCCGAACTGGGAGCCGACTGTTTGGCGGTCTTTAAGGTTTTCCCTGACTGAGGCTTCGCCGGGGATCCCTCTGGCTTAAGTAAGCCTCTCAAACTAAGCTTGTTCCTACACTTCTGCAGGACTCTCGGGCTGAAGGCGTGACAGACCGAGCAGGAATCCTGCAGGTGTACGGAACCCAAGCAATACACACAAGAAGTGTGACCATCTGCCACAGACATCTTCTGACAGCACAAGTCACACTTCTTGAAGCCTGAGACTTTAGTATCCTTGGACATACTGGCCAGGGGATACTAAAGAGAAAAAAATTAAACTAGTGCTTAAAAAGGCACACAGAAACACTCACACACCCACACTAGTTAAGCTAACAATAAAAACTACAAAAAACTACCACACCACACTTAATAACAACAACTATCCTTAATAATATATATATATATATATATATATATATATATATATATATATATAAAGTACAAGGCTAAACACTACTCCTATAAGTACAAAAAGGGTGGGGTTAGCCACTAATAGAGAAGAAACAAAGAGGGGGGGGCAGAAACTCTCTAACAGAAAACGAGTTTCCTTAGTGGGATAAACTAGGGGATACACAGTCTAACTATACTACAAGGGGAAAACTAACTATATCTAAGAAAAATACAAGGTAAATATTAGCTGATAATAGAAAAAAAGGATTAATATGACCTGTGCCAGTAAAAGCGCAACCTCGTAGCTGAAGTGGCAAACGAGATCTGGGTATCTAGCGCCAAGCATTTTGGGATATGTGGAGGCCTTGAGCCAGTAAATAGCTCTCGAGCTTTTGTAGATAGCAGAGTCGGAGCTGAGGATCGGCTCCGAACCCAACCAGCAAGAATGAAGGCGAGATACTTATTTAACATTTGATGTTAAGTTGTCTAAGTAAATAAATAAATGGGCCTACGTGCAGTCTATTTACCCAACAATAAATCACAAGGTGAAGCAATGACTGAACCTCAAGGTTTGCTCCAAATGATGAATGTTGTAGTGATGCTTCTCCAATTAATCTTGTACATTTCTGCAAATTAGGACTAAAATTACAGGCTAACAATGGAAGCCACTGCTGAAGCTGTGGACATAGAAATACAGCTAAGCCTTAGAACTGAGCTCTGTGTCTTTAACTTTCAGACCAACAGACATGAAAGCTTTTAAAAAGCAATCTGTGGTTTGGCTGGAGATGTGATGTAAACTCAAGCCATTGTAGGATGACTAGCAGGAAGGCCAGAAAAGTACTTGGAACTGAAAGCATTAAGATATGAGCACCATATACATTACCACTGTCTAAGTTATGTATATCAGCATTAGTGCATGTTGTTTGTGAATGTCTTATTGATCTATTCTGTTTTTATTTTATATTTTTCAATTATGATATACTTTACTATGCTACAGTGGAACATACCTTTCAAAATCGTATGAGACTCATTTGATCTACCCATTGTGCATGCAATTTTATTGCATACTTTCCACTATTAGTTGTATTGTTTCACTGCTCTGTGAGCCCAGGTAGTGGCTGAAAAGGTCAACAGACAGTCCACTTACCCAGTCAACAAACAGAAAAACAAATGAATAAAATCTTATTTAAGGATAACTGGCCTATATATACATCAGTGAAACAAACAGCACAAAAGGAAATGCATATGGCTGAATGAGTATCTGGGAAAATGTCTGTAGAGAGTATAGAAAACTACCTCCTTTATGCGTGTGCTTCACACAGAATGCCAGTGCCCAGAGAGCAATTCACTAGTGGCAGATTTAGCCCACAATGGCTGACATAATGTTAGCTTAGTATAAACTTAAGAACATCTAGTTGCAGGCTCTTGCTCCAGTCATGCTATCTGTTCTACATGTCACATTTGTAAAAAAAAAAAAAAAAAAAAAAATCTTCAAAGCAAAATCTAGGTAAAATAATAAAAAGTATAGTGTTTTAACACAAACACAAAGACTGCAAAACTAGGTTTGGCCTGCAAAGATGCAGTCTGTAGATATCAAACCTTTTATTTGGACATAACATGATAAAATGCATTTAATAAGTTCAGTTATTAACAGCAAGGTATATCATTTAAATAATTAATTCTATACACAAATAGCACCAGTTTAACTGTAAATTGCACTTGCTCTCTTTAAGATGTTTCCTGTTACAAGAACCTTGCAGAAGTAACAGCTGGTGTTAACAGACAATACAAATTTAGATCAATACTTAACAAACAAAAGGAAAAAAATATTTAACAAACATTTGTTATGCAAAATGCTTTCAAATATAGGAAAACTTTCAATGTAATAAGATATGTGCTTTGCTTCAAGATTGCTGACAGACAAAGCAGTTAACTACTGAAAGGCATTTTAAAAGAAAAGCAGTTTCAGAAGCAAGCAGGTGGAGTAACAGTGCATGCTCAAATCAGACATGTTGCCTTGTGACAAATCACTGCAATGAACCTTTACAAAGTACACAACAGAACTTCAACAACTAATTTTACTGGTGCTTTTGAATTTCACATTATCTATGTGCAGAAGTTCTTATGTCCATGTTTACTTGTGAAATGAAGAGCTGTTTTGCTACCAAGAAACATTTTCTGAACTCAGTTCATGACTTATTAATTCCATTGAAAGAGGATATATCCCTGCCCTATCCTTGGGAGGATTCTTAAATGACATAAGGGCAGAAAACATCTACATCTGCCCTCAACTACACATCGGGTCAAGAAGCAAAGAACTACATGTCTGAACCGTGCAAATGTGGACTAACTACAGAACATGAACCTTCTATTTCCAAAATTTACATGACACACTGGCAACTCCCTTTCTGTCATGCAATCCCAGCAGCAAGAACAGAAATGGGAAATTTTCCAAGAAATAGATGGGATCTGCTCACACAAAAAACAACTTTTTGAGGCAGAATCCTGCAGAGTCTCAAAAGCCATCTTTCCTGAGGGAACCAGAGGTGCGAACTTAAAAGGTTGAGGCTAGGCTCTTATTTCAATGAAATAAGAGCTAGAAGAGAATAGCCTAGGACAGAAAAATGGGGCTGTTGTAGAAAAGACCACCACTCAGCAGACTGTCTACTCAGCTCAGATAAGGAGCACAAGCGTAACAGACTTAACACCCAGAAGGCCCAGAATTCAGTCCATGGCTCAGAGGATCTGTGTGAAGCCTAGCAGTGTCCCTAATCTCACATTCCAAACTCGAACATGAGGGACAGACAGAGGAAGAAAATACCCAACCTATTTTTAGCAGAACCTTTGCCAAACCTGAGCCACAACCTTGCACTCAACTTCAAGGTGTCCAAACATTGGAAGGGTATGTACCAGCCCCACCCCCCCAAGAGCCTTAGTCAACTAACATGCAGAAAGTACAGTTTTGTACTTACCATAAATGTAGATGCTCGAGTGTATACCCTGCTGCAGTCATCACACTTGGGTTATCCTGCTGTCAGGCGGTCCCGCAGTCGGCCCCAATTCCAAAGTCTTGGTCCGGCGTCGGTTGCTGTCGCTTCTTCCCTGATGTCAGTGCGCCAGGGGTATATAAGAGGCATCCGACGCCATTTTCTACAGTTTTTCTTGCCCCACGTCAGGTGCCCCCCCCAAAAGATGGTCAGTAGGTAGTACCAATAATAAAAGCTTAGCACAAACAAAACATCCCACCAGCTATAAGCAAATACACCACAAAGGTTGTATCAGATTTTAAGGTATAGAAAGGCTTTAGTTAGGTCAGAGGGGATGGATGGAGGGTAACCTGGACTGCAGCATGGTATACACTCGAACATCTACATTTACGGTAGGTACAAAACTGTACTATTATGTTCATCATGTTACCTTGCTGCAGTCATCACACTTGGGTAAAATCCCAAAGCTAAGGATGGGAGGTGGAGTCAAACAGGGTTAGAGGGAGCTAGAAGGCCCTGCAAAACTGCAGTGGCGAAGCCAGCTGTCAGAGTAAAGTGGTAAATGATAGTGTTTGGTGAAGGTGTGTACTGAACTCCCAAGTTGCAGCTTCCAGAATATCCTTGGTTGGCACCCCCCTGAGGAAGGCTGTAGATGTAGCTGCTGCCCTGGTGGAGAGGGGCCTTATGCTAGCAGGAACTGTTTTCCATGATGGGTGTAGCAAAAACATATGCAATGTCCTATCCATTTGGAAATGGTCTGTTTTGAGATAGCCTTTCCTTGTGATGCTGTAGCATAGGATACAAAAAGTTGGCCAGATTTTCTGAAAGCCTTAGTTTTATCCAAGTAGTAACGTAGTTGCCTGTGTATGTCCAAGGAATGCAGGAGTCTTTCTCCTTTATTCTGTGGATTTGGTAAGAAGGTGGGTAAGTGGATGGTTTGATTTAGAGCCACCCTGGATACCACCTTTGGCATAAAGGAGGGGTTAAGTTCATAGAGAAACTCTGCCTTGATGAAAAATGAGGAAAGGCTCTACTGCCATTAGTGCCTGCAGCTCTGAGACTCTTCTGGCTGAAGTAATTGCTAGCAGCAGGTATAAACTTTAAGTCAGCTGAGAAAGCTGGCTCAAAAGGTAGCAGCGTAAGTTTTTCCCGAACAAAATTTAGGTCCCAAGTTGGTGTTGGCGCTCTCCTGGGAGGCCTAATGTTTTTTTCCCCTCTGAGATACTGCCTTAGAAGTGGATGTTAAAATAAGAGAGGATCCGTGTTGTAGTGAGCTGAAATAGCTGAGGTGTGGATTTTAATACATGAAAAAGAAAGTTCTTTGTGCAACATCTCAGGTAAATATTGTAGAATCTGAGGCATGTCCGGCTGAAGGGTATTTTGGCCTTACTTGGTTCCAGGCGCAAAATCTTTTCCATTTGTCTGAGTAGGCTTTCCTGGTGCTGGGCCTCCTGGTCTCCAGAATGACATCCATAACAGCTTGTGAAAGAGGTGGCTGGCTGGTTGCTTAGGTGATGTGTCATGCAGCCAAATTTAAGGTTTTGAGCTGGCTGTGTAGAATCTGACTGCCTTGCTGTGTGAGTAGATGAGGAATTTGTGGTAAAACCCATGGTGGGCCCTGGGCCATGTTCCTTAGTAATGGGTACCAGTGCTGGCGTGGCCAGTCCGGGGCAATGAGTATCATTTGAGGTCTCTCCATCCGGACTTTCAGCAGCACCTTTGTGAGAAGGGGCAATGGAGGAAAGGCATATACTGTCAGCATTTTCCAACTGAATGAGAGTGAGTCCACTTTCCAAGCTTGATGGTGAAATGCCCTTGTGCAAAATTTTGAAAGCTGATGGTTTTTGGGGTTGGCAAACAGGTCTATGTCTGGGCGCCCTCATTTCTGAGTTATCATTGCAAATACTTGTGGATCCAGTTTTCACTCATGGGGATCCATGATGTTTCTGCTTAGGTCATCTGCCAATGTGTTCTTTTTTCCTGGCAGGAATTGTGCTTGTAATTGAACTTGGCAAGCCAGTGCTGTGTTCCACAAGGTCATTGCTTGCCTGCATAGAGGGTATGAGTGTGTACCCCCTTGTTTGTTTATGTACCACATTACTGTGGTGTTGTCTGTCCTTATTATAAGCTGTCCTGGATGTAAGAGGTCCTTGAAGGCTGTCAGAGCATTCTGTACAGCTAGCATTTCTTTCTGATTGACGTGCAAATTCCTTTGATCTGCAGTCCATATGCCTAGAATGCACCGTCCTGCCATGTGTGCCCCCCAGGCATAGTCCGATGCATCTGTTGTCATAGTTTGCCTGGCTGGGGGTAAGGTGAAAGGCTGACCCTTGTTGAGGTGACATGCCTGTGACCACCACAGAAATTCCTGTTGAAGGCAGGGAATGAGAGATATCATTGTTTTCAAGCTGTGGCTGAGTTGAGTCCATACACTTTTCAGGTACCATTGTAATTTCCTCATATGCAGTTTTGCAAATGGTATTAGTAGTATACAAGATGCCATGAAGCCCAAGACCTGCAGAATTTTTCTTGCAGGGAGTTGGGTCTTTGTTGCCATTATTTTGAAGTATTGAGTTAGTTGTAGTTGTTTGTCTGGCGTCAGATAAGCCATCTGGGCCGTTGTATTCAAGCTGGCACCCAGGAATGTCATTTTTTGTGAGGGTACTAGTTTTGATTTATTTTCGTTTACTGTGTACCCTAGGCAACTTAGAAGGTGTTTTACAAAAGCCAGATGTAAGAGAATGTCCTTGCTTTCTGCTTGGATGAGGCAGTCATCCAGGTATGGGTATATTTGAATTCCTCTTTGTCTGCAGTATGCAATTACTGGTGCCAGGCATTTTGTGAAGACCCTGGGTGCAGTAGATAAGCCAAAGGGCAGTGCAGAGAATTGGTAATGGGTTGAACCTGCAATGAAACGGAGGTATCTTCTGCAATTTTGTCTGATACGGACATGCAGGATATACCTCCTTGAGGTCCAACGTTACTAGCCAAGCTTTCTTGCCCAACATGGGAAGAAGTTGCTGTAATGTTAGCATCTTGAATTTGGGTACTTGCAAGAAGGTGTTTAGAATTGAAAAATCCAGAATGGGTCTCCAAGCATTGTCCTTTCTGGGGACTAGAAAGAGCCTTGAGGAAAATCCTTGACCTTGCTCCTGTGTAGGTACCAGTTGAATGGCTCTCATGTCCACGAGAGCTGTAATTTGTTTTTGTGTCTCTGCCCATTGATTTTGTGGCAAGTTTGGCATTCCTTTTATCCTTGGCAAGGTGTGGAAATGGAATCTGTATCCTTGTGAGATAATGTCTAGGACCCATTTGTCCTTTGTGACGATGTGCCAGTTGTCTATAAAAAATGCTAATTTTCCTCCCAAGGGAGCTGCCAAGAGTTTTTTGCTTGGCAGTTTGAGGTGCAAGTCATTGTGTTTGTCTTCTAGTAGCTTGGGACCTGTCTTCTCCTCCCTTCTGTGTTGCAGTGCCCCATTGGCGAGGTTTGTAAGGGATTTGTGCTTGTCCTCTGCCCCTTGGGCATCTGTATTTACCCCTCTGTGGCCTGTCAGAAGCTGGAAAGGACCAATTTTTTGCTGGCCGATTTCTGCTGAAGCGTGGAGGTTGTACCTGTAAGAAATCTTTGACCGTCTGCATAGATTTTGCCTTATTCTCCATTTTCTTTAAAACCTCTTCTGCTTTAACCCCAAATAAAACATCCTGCTGTAAGGGTGCATCTAGTAACTTTGCTTTAACATGATCAGGCAGAGTTTGTTCCTTTAACCAAGCATGCCTACGTATAACAGACCCAGTAACAGCTGCTCTACAGGAAGCTTCCAAGGAATCAAATCCACATTGTAAAGTATGTTTGCCCACCTGTTCAGCTGCATGCAACAGATCCTGCATTTCTTTGAATTCAGACTGTTGAGGGTGCATGCTCATCTTTTGTTTTACTTGAGACATTAGGAATTGCTGGTATTTCAGCATGTGAAATTGACAATTTAGTGCTGTCATAGCTAAAGTAGCTGAGGTGTAAACCTTCTTCCCCCACCTATCTAGTGATCTGGGGTCCCTTTCAGAGGGTACAGGATTTTTAGCCATAGAAGCCTTAGCCCTTTTGGGACCCTGGGAGATAGTCTCTGGGTCAGCAGCAGGGCTTTTGTAAAGGAATTTGTGTGAGTCAGGCACTCTATAATATCTATCTGGTTTGGCTGGAGCAGGAGGCAGAGAATCTGGATTTAGACTAGATTCTAAGTAAACATCATCCACAATGTCTAAAACTGGATAGCAAGTGGTCTATGCTGGGGGAGTAAAAGGAACTCTCGGAGCCTTTCTTTGAGTCGGAGTAGTCCTGACCTTCCCAGTGGAAATGTTCCCTCGTGGTATGTAAGGTTTCCCCAAAGGAGTAGTCTTCAGGGGGAGAAGCTGAGGGAATGGAATCTTCAGCATCAGAATCTTCATAAGGGGGAAAGGAGTAATCCTGTTCCTCAGAGTAGCCTGAAGAAATAGACACTTGATCAGAGGAGGCATAATCTTCCTCTTGTCTAGGCCTTTTATCTGGGGGGGGGGTTGGGAACCCCTGATTAAAGAAATCAAATCTTCAGCCATTTTAAGCATCTGTTTCTTAGACATGGGGCCTTGAACTGGAGACTGATGTGCAGTCATTTTTGGTTTTAGAGGAGTCTTAAGCTTAGCATAAGATTTTATGGTGAGAGTAGTCGGTCTGAAGACACCTTCTGAAACCGAAGGTGTTTCCGCAGCACCGGCTTCTCCTTCTGCAATGTTGTCGGTAGGGCCGAAAGAAAATGGCTGCGTCGGCCTAGAACTCTCTGCTTGAGAATCCAAAGCAGTCTGGAGCTCCAATTCTGTGGTCGTCAGGGGCTGCGTAGGCGCCTCACTGAAAACTGGAGAACCGGCGACCAGCCCAGCCGAGGCCTCGAAGTCTGGCTTGGATCTAGGCTGCCTGTCTTTATCTTTGCGTTTTTTATGCACGCCGGTAGTCGGTTGCTCCGACGGCATAGTGTAATTAAATTTCCTACCGAAGTAGTGTCGTGCAAAATCAAAGCGTCGCTTTATAGTTCGCTTATTGAACCTAGCACAAAACCAACAACCAGTGACGTCGTGGTCTGGGCCTAGGCAAGGAATGCAATAAGAATGAAAATCCTTATGAGGTATTGCTTCCCACAAGAAATGCAATTGTTAACTTTTTCTGACATCGGACTGAGGCAAGAAAAGGTTCCCTAATGGGGAACTTAGCTTTGAAGACTCAGGTGTCAGCTGACCGGCACTTGCGAACTGCTTCTGCTTCGGGCACCGCACGGCAAGAAAGACTGAAGAAAATGTCATCTGATGCCTCTTATATACCCCTGGCGCACTGACGTCAGGGAATAAGCGACAGCAACCAACGCCGGACCAAGACTTTGGAATTCGGGCCGACTGCGGGGCCGCCTGACAGCAGCATAACCCAAGTGTGATGACTGCAGCAGGGTAACACGATGAACATCAGTAAGGCACATTGAAGGAACCAACTCAGTAGCAAAGTCTGCCAGGCCCATCCAGAGCCTCAAAATCTCCCAAGATTAAGTTACAAAGCCTAGTTGAAGCTAGCTTTCCAAAGGAAGAGGAATAAAGTACAGATGTGTGCACTTACCATAAATGTAGATGTTCGACTGTATTCACTCTTGCAGTCATCACACTTGGGTTATCCTATCAGGGGTAGCCCTCAGTCGGCCTGAATACCAGATGCTTAGTATTTCTGCATCAGTTGCTGTTGCTCCAGGACAGACATCAGGTCATCAGTGGTATAAAATCAGGCAGCCGATGCCATTACATCAGTTTTTCTTGCCCCAACCGTCAGGGGCCCCCAAATAGGGAGCTAGGTTATGGTGGAAAGTATATACCAAAAATTCCCTGTAAGGAGAGAGGAAGAGAGAGAGAGAGAGAGAGAGATAGACAAGGGGGATGGTGGGTGGGAAACCAGGACTGCAACAATGAATACACTCGAACATCTACATTTATGGCAAGTGTACACAACTGTACTATAATCTTTGTGTTTCACTGTTGCAGTCATCACACTTGGGTTGATTCACAAAGCTGAAGAAAAGGGTGGAGGCAGTCAAGAAGACTGGGGCTGGCTAGGATGCCCTGCAAGACTGTGGTGGCAAAGCCTGCCCTGGATTTGAAAAAGATAGGCAGGTGGTAATGCTTGGTGAAGATATGAACAAAAGCCATGTTGCTGCCTCAAGGATGTCCCTGGTGGGGATCCCCTCTGAGAAAAGTTGCAGAGGTGGAGGTTGCACTGGTGGAATGCGTCCTGACCCCCTTTGGGGGGGGGGGTTCCCATGCTGTTTGTAGCAGAAATGGATGCAGTGCGCTATCCATTTACAGATTGTTTGTTTGGATATGGCCTTGCCCTCTGCCCCTGCTGGGAAGCTGACTAGCAATTGGTCAGTTTTTCTAAAATATTTAGTCCTACCCAGATAGAATCTGAGCTGTCTGTGCACATCTAGAGAGTGCAGAATCCTTTCCCCCTTGTTTTGTGGGTTAGGGAAAAAGTGGGAAAATGAATGGATTGGTTGAGAGCCACACTGGACACCACTGTAGGCATGAAGGATGGGTTAGTCTTGAGAGAGACTGTCAGCATGGAAAGTGATGAAGGGCTCTACAGCCATGAGTGCTTGTAGCTCTGAAACCCTTCTAGCTGAAGTGATGGCCAGAAGCAAAGCTGTTTTCCAAGAGAGGAATTTTAACTCTGATGAAGCTGCAGGTTCAAAGGGGGGGGGGGGTAGGGTGTGCTTTTCCAACACAAAGTTAAGGTCCCAAGCTGGGGTAGGAGCTCTTCTGGGTGGCCTTAAGTTGTCAGCCACTCTTAGGAACTGTTTGATGAGAGGGTGTGAGAAGAGAGGTGGCTCTGTGCTGTAATGAGCAGAGGTGGCAGAGGCATGAATTTTAATAGAAGAGAAGGATAAATCCCTGTATAGTAGGTCTGCTAGGTAATCCAGGATGAGAGGTAGGAAGGGCTGTGCTGTTTCAGCTCCCTTAGCCTGGATCCAGGTGCAAAACCTTTTCCACTTGTCAGCATAGGATTTTCTAGTGCTGGGGTATCTGGCCTCACATATAACATCTAGGACTTGTTTGCTTAGGCTGGCAGCTTGAGGAGAGATCAGGATATAAGCCAGGCTGCTAGGTTGAGGGTCTGCATGAATTCTCCATTCTTCTGGGCCAGGAGAGTTGGGATCTGAGGTAGATGCCATGGTGGCAGGGGTAACAGGCTGCACAGCAGTGGGTACCAGTGCTGGCATGGCCAGTCTGGGGCAATCAGGATTGCCCTTGGTTTTTCCTCCATTATTCTGAGCAGTACCCTTGAAATGAGTGGTAGAGGGAGAAATGCATAGACCGAGAGGTTTATCCATTGGACGGATACAGCATCCACTTTCCAGGCCTTGCACTGAGGTTCCTGGTGCAGAATTTGCTGAGCTGATGATTGGAGTGGGAGGCAAAGAGGTCCACCTTCGGGATGCTCCATTTCTGGGTTACAAGGGTGAAGATTCTGTGGTCTAGCTGCCACTCGTGGGTCTAGCAGGTTTCTGTTTAAGTTGTCTGCCAGAGAGTTTAGGAAGCCTGGCAGGAATTGTGCTAGCAGGTGTATTTGCATGGCTGTGGCCATGTGCCCAAGGGTAATGGCAAGCCTGCAGAGAGGATAACAGCGAGTCCCTCCATGTTGTTGACATACCACATCACTGTGGTGTTGTCTGTTTTGATCAATAGAGGCCCTGGGGAGAGTAGGGATCTGAAAGCTGCCAGGGCATGCTGAACAGCTAGCATTTCTTTTTGGTTGATGTGCAGATGTATTTGATTTGGGCTCCAATGGTCAAGAATGCACCTGGTGTGCACCCCAGGCATAGTCTGATGCATCTGTGGTGAGGGTCTGGGCAGCATGGGGTTGTGAGAAGGGAAATCCCTTGTTGTTTTTGCATGTTGCTGCCCACCAAAGAAAATCTTTCCTTAGACAAGGTATCACTGGTATGATAGTTTCCAGGTCTTGAGAGTGTTGACACCAAAGGCTTTTAGGTACCATTGTAATTTGCTCATATGCAGTCTGGCATATGGAATGAGTAGAATGCAGGAGGCCATGAACCCAAGAGCTTGCAGGATTTTCCTTGCGGATAACTGGGTTCTGGTTTAGTTGAGAGAAGTAGACTGTCAAGTAGGCTTGTTTTTCTGGAGTAAGGAATGAAATCTGGGATGCCGTGTCCAGGCTTGCTCCCAGGAATACAATTTTTGTTTGTGTAGGGGCTAGTTTTGATTTCTTTTTGTTGATAGTATACCCCAGGGAGGTCAGTAGGCCCTTTACAAAGGTCAGGTGCTGTAACAGCCTTTCCTGTCTGCCTGCCTGAATCAGGCAATCATCTAAGTAGGGGTAAATTTAAATATTTCTTTGTCTGCAAAAAGCAATGGCTGGAGCCAGGCATTTTGTGAAAACTGGGAGCAGTGGATAAGCCAAAGGGAAGCACAGAGAACTGAAAGTGCATAGATCCTGCCCTGAAATGTAGATATTACCTGCAAGATTCTCTGATTGGGATGTGTATGTAGGCTTCTTTTAGGTCTAGGGTGGCTAACCAAGTATCCTTGGAAAGCACAGGAAGAAGCTGCTGGAGGGTGAGCATTTTGAATTTTGGTATCACCAGAAAGGTGTTTAGAATGGATAGATCGAGGATTGGGCACCAGGTGCCCTCTTTTCTGGGTACCAAGAAGAGTCTGGAATAGAAACCTTGGCCTATCCGGTCTGCAGGAACATGCTATATTGCCATCATCAATACTTCTAAGTTATGTCCCTGCACGCACCCTTCAATCCTCCAATAAATCACTTCTAAATGTAACCAAGCCAAATAAAAGAGCTGGGCAATGCCTGTTCTCACATAGCATTGCTAAAAAAATGGAACTCCCTACCCTCCCATATTACCCAAATAGACTGCATAAAGAAATTCAAAGTAATATTAAAACATATCTCCTTGACAACCATGAATGCGAATGTCAATCAATAAAACCACCATAAACCAGGGCTAATTAAATTGTAAGCCAGCTCCATAATCAAAAAAAGCCTACCCTGATAGTATTAGCTCCATCACTGCTATCTTCTACCACCATGAGTTACTTCTTTGTCATTTGTCATGAGATACCAAAGGAAACACCTCATTTTCCTTGTACAACACCACCAATGGCTACCTAAGGATTTAATTCATATTAATAAGTTGTACATTGTACATAAATGTTTTTAACTTCTTTCTCTTCAAACTATATCTGTAAAACCTTAAACCTCTGCTTACTGTTGCTATTTACTTGTATAAAGTTTTTTACTTTACTTATTTTACTTTTATTGTTAATTGCGGAGCTTTTCTCCTCAGGCCTCCACTGAAAATGGGTCCCCAACCCAGTGGAATTTCCTGGTCAACAAATGTCAATAAATAAATAAATATGTAGAGTAGGGAAAGGACTTGCTTTTTGGCCTCTGCCCACTGGTTTGGAGGAAGATCTGGGAACTCTTTTGGGGTTGGCAGAGTGGGGAAATAAAATTTGTATCCCTGGGACACTATGTTGAGGACCCATCAGTTGTTGGTAATAGAGACCCAGTTGTTTGCATGGATGGAGAGTTTTCCTCCTAGGGGCACAAACAGGTGGGCAAAGGTAAGGGGTGGAGGTGTAAAGTCATTTTGAGTTCTTACATAAGGGGGTGGCTTAGCACTCCCTGTTTCTGAAGAGGAGAAACTCCATTGCTTAGATCTTTGTATTCCCTGGGACTGCTGTCTGGGGGTGGGGGTCTGCTTCCCCTTGGTCTGTGCTGAGCTGGTCTGGAGGGTCCGAAAAGGACCAGTGCTTGGAGGGGCAATGCCTACTGAACCTCAGAGGTTGGAGCTGTAAAAAGTTCTTAACTGTCTGCATAGATTTAGCTTTTTCTCCCATCTTTTTTAAGACCTCTTCTGCCTTGGTGCCAAACAAATTATCTTTGCTCAATGGTGCGTCCAATAATTTTGATTTGACATGGTCTGGCAAGGTCTGTTCCTTAAGCCAAGCATGCCTTCTAAGGACAGAACCAGTGACTGCTGCCCTGCAAAATGCTTCTAGGGCGTTAAAGCCACATTGCAAGGTTTGCTTAGTAACTTGGCTGGCAGAATGCATAAGCTCTTGTAATTCTTTATTTTGTGCACAAGCAGGAAAGGAAGATATTTTTTGTTTGAGGAGTTCCATGATATGCTCTTATATTTCAGCTTCTGGAACTGATAATTTAGTGTTCTAACAGCAAGAGTTGCAGAATGCAGAGGTGTATACTTTTTTACCCAACCTATATAAAGCTCAGGAATCCCTGTCTGAGGGGTTGGGATTCTTAACTCAGGTTGCTTTAATTCCTTTAGGTCCTTGGGAGATGACCACTGGGTCAGCAGTAGGATTTTTGAAAAGGAATTTGAGAGTCAGGGACTCTGTAGTATCTGTCAGGTTTCCTGGGAGCAGGAGGAAGGGTGGCAGGAGTCAAACTGGATTCCATAAAAACATCATCCACAACATCCAGGACATTAGGAATGACTAAAGGTCTGTGCTGTGGTAAATCTAAGAATTCCCTGAGTCTATCTTTTGACTGAGGATAGTCCTGACATTCCCATTGGAAATGCTCCCTTAAAGTATGTAGGGTTTCACCAAATGAAAAATCCTCAGATGGACAGGCAGAAGGAATGGATTCCTCTGCATCAGAATCCTCATAAGCAGAGAGGGGTTGCATGTCTTCATATTCAGAAGCATCAGAGTCATTGGACTCCTGTTCAGATAAAACTACTGGAGACAAGTCTCTTTTTTTTTTTCTTTTGGAAGGGATAGACTAGCTTCCCCTAATAAGCATAAAAAGATCTTCCTCCATTTTAAGCATTTGAGATTGAGGCATGGAAGCAGGTGCCTGAGCTTGAGTCGTCGTTTTTTTTTTGGCGTAGTTCGTACCCTGGCCTTAGAAACTCTGTAGTTTTAGAAAGAACTGAAGACGTGAAAGAAGTAGTTGGTTTACGTTGAGTATCGGTAGTGTGGAGAACTTCCTCGGAAGCCAGTGCCTGCTCAGCGGCTCTGGACCCATACAAGATAGAGACATCTGCAGGATCCTTAGTTGAAGAAGAGTCTTGCGGCATACCGGATTCCGAAAGGGTCTTGGTAGTGGCCTGCAAATCCACAGAAGCGGGCAACAGGGGCTGCGAAAGCACCTCACTGAGAACCGGAGAACTGATCACTAGCTTAATGGAAGCGTTGGCAGTTTTGGACTCGTGCGGTCCGTCTCTGCCTTTATCCTTATGCTTTTTTCAGAAGATCGGTAGTCGGATGGCTTTACTGAAGCCATATTGGAATTCGAGGACTGAGACAGAAAATATCTAGCTACAATAAGGGCTCGACGACATACATATAGTTCTGGCGCTGAACAATGCAAAAAAGCGACAGTGAAAGACATCATGGTCTAGACCTAAACAGGTAACACCGTAAAAATGGAAGTCTCAGTGTGGAACTTGCTTTCCGCATGCGAGACAATTGTTAACTTTTTCTGATGTCGGTTAGCTTTAGAAGACTTCAACTTCAATTCGGAAACGAAAACTCAGGTAGTGGACAACCGGCACACGTGTGAACTGCTTCTGCTTCGGGCTCCTCAGCAAGAAAGACTGATGTAATGGCGTCAGCTGCCCGATTTTATACCACCGACGACCTGACGTCAGTCCTGGAGCGACAGCAACCGACACAGAAATACTAAGCCTCTGGTATTCGGGCCGACTAAGGGCTAGCCCTGGCAGAATAACCCAAATGTGATGACTGCAACAATGAAACACGAAGAACATCCAGCAAAAACACCCTGCTGAAAACAGATGGCCCACATTCAGAAGCCCTCAGAGACTCCATGGCTAGAAGAGACCACTATCAAAAACTGCTGTCAGGAAAAGCACAGGGTTCCTTAGAGAGAAAACCCTGATGCTGACAATCACATAAGGGGCAAACCATAATCAGTAAACCAAAAACATGGTACACAGATTCTCTTCTTTCAGGTTCTAGACCCAGCAAACCACAAAGATCACAGCTACCAAAGAAAGGTCAGCCCAAAGATTTAGACTGTAATACTACTGCCCCTCCCCCTTTGAGCAGGGAGAAAAATAGTCCCAGCAGCTGCTCTTGCACCTCATGGAGAAGGAAGGATGTACAGATAGTCAAAAATGTCTCCCAATGAAGGCAAACCCTAGCCAACAAGATCAGACTGAAAGAAAATGTCAGTCCACAGGCAGGGAAGTGAAGCCATCCCTAACAAAAAGGAGTAGCCTTTACCTTATCACTGGGCAACTGAGTTTGTATCTGTTCCATAGCTCCTTCAGAGCAAACACCCATAGAGCAGAGGGAATGGTAAGAAGTCAACAGAAGAGAGGAAGTGATCATCCTGAGTAATCCCTCATATGTTAATATCTAATGGGTGTCTTTCTCTGAGGGTTGAACCAGAACTGCCTCCCTATTCCATGATTCAAGAGAGCTTAGGCCATGCAGGACAGACTAGTTAACTCCCCATAAGAACGTCCAGCTAACATGGGACTTGCAGGCAACACTTGGCCCTCTGCTTAAGTTGTCTGCACAAACTCTTCAGTTTCCTGGAAAAGAAGGCATGCATAAAAAAAAGATTCCCACGATAACATAAGAAGGGTGGCATAACATGGTCGCAATGGTCTGTGATACTACAAAGCAGCACATGATTGGCAGTGTTCCATAAAAGACAATCTGTCATAGGGTTATACCAGCACAGCTATGAACAACATTACAGCAAGTTTATCTTTGACATCAAACTCAGAGTGTGCCTCACGTGTTGTCAAAACCATTAGGACAATGAAAATACACAAATTACAGCCCTAAGCCCCAGTTTCCTACTGGTAAATACCTTCTGGCCAGACCCATTCCTTTCTCAGGGTAACCTGTCTGCTAGTTGAGAGATTATGAACATGGTCTCTGGTTATGCTAAGACTTGCTGAAACCATGTACAACTCAGTAGTAGAATGTCAAAGCAATGTATCACACTAACCTATCATGGTTCGATACAAGGCGTAAGGCCCTCCTGAGGGCTGAAGCAGAACAAGATGACTCCATTTTTACATTTTAACATCAATAAAGGCTGTCTGGCTCCAAAGAAAAGAATGGCCTGAATGTCAGACAAGCCAAAAATAACCCAGGGCAACAGACAAGCAAGACCTCAAATCTGAATGGGTTCATTAGAGGTGCCATCCTAAGACAAGCTCAATGAAATGAAAGTTATGTACTTACCATAATGCAGATTTAGTTAATCTTTTGTCGGTACACTGCAAACGTTGGACTATTCCCAATAGTTGTCTTTCTCTTGGCAGCTTTTAAAATCTTCTGCAAATGCAAGCCTCTCCTCTATTCCCAGGATTCATTGTTTTCTCTTCCAGATCGATTTTAACCACTAAAGTATCTACAATAATGGGCCATTTTTCTTATATAGGAAGGTACTGCCACTGGGCTAACCACCAGGTAAATGAATAAGTGACAGTTTGGCTGCAGGGATAAGTGGCTGGGTGTATTACAGTGTACAGACAATAGAACAACAGGATCTGTCATTATGGTAAGTGCACAACTTTCATATCTGTGTTGATCCTGTTCATAGACTAACCACTGAAAAGACTCCCCAGAAGAACACAATCGGTGGTCTCAGGATAAAATGTCCTGCAAGATGGTAGCAACAAAGTTTACCCTAGATTTTGAAATGATATTGAGCTTGTAAGGCTTAGCAAATGTATGCAAAGAGATCCATGTTGCTGCTGCACATCTATCATCCACAGAAAGATTTCTTGGAATAATCCTGCTGATGTCACAACAGACCTTGTAGAATGAGCTTTTGTTTTGAACATTAAAGTTTTATTACTAAAATGATAATACAATGTAATACAGTCAACCACCTGGACATTATTTTTGTAACCCACTTGCTTAGTCTGTTGGAAGCAAAGGAGACAGATGATTTTCTCATCTTATATCATCTGTGCTGTCAAGATATACACAAAATTGTCTGTGAACATCTAAACAATGAAATCTGAACTCTCCCCTAGTACAGTCCTGAGAAAGAATACTAGGTTAAATGTCTGGTTTAGGTTGAGACCTGATGCTGCCTTGGGAATGCATTCAACATCAGCTCTAAGCACCACACTGTCTATATAGAAAATAATAGTTGTGGCTTTGAAGAAAGGGTGTATAATTCAGCAACTCTTTTAACCATGGCAAAAACATCTAAAAATAATGTCTTCTGAGAGAGAGATATTTAAGGTCAGGTTTAGCTGCAGAATAGAAAGAAAATTAAGTTAGTTTCTCTAGGACAAAATTAAGGTCCTGTGGAAGGGCCAGGTTCTTGTACAGAGGTCTGTACAAGATGATTCCTCTTAGAGATGCTTTACAGACATGCTGTGAAGCCAGAGACGACTGGTTAAAGCCGTAATAAGACAATATGACCACAAGATGAACATTCACTGTAGAAACATGGGAATACTGATTAAACAAGTCTGTTAAGAAACCATGAAATGAGGCAACTGGAGTGATCACTCGGTCCTATCCTTTCTGGTTTGCCCACAGGATAAACATATCATTTCAATTTACATGTTTTTCTAATAGAAGGTTTTTGTGATGCTGACAATACGTGGACCAGCAAGAAGGATGATCTCGTACCTGCCATTGCGACACATGGAGAAACTATGTGGTTAAGATGAAGGAGCCTATGTCTGGGTAAAGTTTTCCATAAGGGTATTATACCAGTATTGGATAATTTTCTAGAAGAAGGGATCTATCTTGTGAGGACATAGAGGCAACCAAACTTGCTGGGGCCAAAATGATAATATGAGACTGACTTTGGCTCAACACAGTCAAGCTATCTGGATGACTCATCATGAAAAGCAGAGGAAAGATTGCAAAAAGGAGACCTGGGAGCCAAAGGTAGACTATAGCACCTCCGGGAGTCTCATTCTAAGGAGGGATTAGAAAAAGATCTCGGCAAGGTTTTTTTGAAGTGTTAGAATAATTTCCTCACTGTAGACATACTTAACAGACCACTCATGAGTTACTAGAAGACATTTGATCAGCTTTCCTACTATGAAACTTGCATAACCTGGGATATGCATTGGAACAAATTGCTGATAGCTTATTTCCATACGCTCATTGCCTCCTAAAAGAGGGGATAGGACTTTGTTCCCTCCTTGCTTACTGATTGACAAAACCGCTGTCATGTTTGTCAGAGCTATCCAGCTGGAATGGGAGGAAGGGTGGGTCATCCTGACAACAGGTTTGTTGACCCCACCAATGAAGACAGTTCAGAAATTATCTGGATAGTCTGACTGCATGGAACACTGGATCTTACATTTATGACCACTGAATATTTAGCATCCACTAAAGAACTCACATGAAGTATTTTGTAAGTAGGACCATCTAAATTGTGCCTGCCATTAATCCTAACACCCTCAAAACCAAGGTTTTTGTAGGTGCATTTTGATTAAAAGTTTGATGGTCTCTTGAACTGACTGTAAACTGTCTATTGGAAGATTTGTTACAATTGTTATAGTATCCAGGGAGCACCCAATGAATTTGATTTTCTGAGAGATGTGCAGGCAGTGGTACAGCAGGGGTCTAGGTTTTGAGGAGGGAGGCACCTATGATCCAGGGACCTTAGCAGGATTAAGGGCAACAAGTGCTTTGTCTCGCACCTCAACTCTCCATTGTTTTCTCTTTATCTTTTCTGGACAGCTACTGGCATTAACAGTTTCCCCTTTCAAAAGACCTTTAACATTATTGCTTCTATGGTTTAATAAGGCTCATTAACTGAAATTTCTACTCATGGAGCAGCCAGCACACAAGTGATCCAGTCATCAAGTAGACTATACAAAGGTCACTTGGGTCTTGTGGAGGAATGTTGTGACTGCATTTTTTTACACTTTGCCCATTTTGTGTGATTCATTGTCAAAAACACTAGCAAGTACTAAGTGGCACTTCAAAACAGTCAAATTACCTACATTAATATAGTTAAACTATAGCAGCAAACTAACTATCCCTTACAAATAAAGACCTTAACTAGACAAGTGAGAAAAAAAGCACAAAACACCCAAGAGACAAATCCTGTCAAGGGGAAAAAAACAGCCTGTTTATAGACTCTCAATTACTAGAACGGACAACACAAATAATGATAACAGGTATACTGTTTGTTATGAAAAGGGAGAAACATACAAACACAGATGGGACTGTGAGAAAACAGCCTAAGAGGGAGTGGGGAAGTAACAAAATTAAATGAAAAATCTATTTAAGACTAACAAGTGAACTGCAGATAGTAAACTGTCACTGATTAGAAGCAATTAAAAGATACTGAGTAAGTTGGTGACTTATCTATCATGAAGTGGTGAAAAAAATGTTTTTCAGCTGCAAAGATTAGTGTTACTAGAAGCAGCAGCAATAAGATTTAGAAGAGGAGGAGGTAGTATACCCTGAGAAAAGAAGAGAAGCTCAAGCTTTCAGAAGACTGTAAGCATTACTGACAGAAAGACACCCGAGGTGTCCAAGTACAGTGTGAGGACAGGAATAGCACAGATTTCCAAGACTTTCACACCAATGCCACAAAGAAAGGAAGCTCCATGTGAAAAATCTCTGAAACCAGGTTTACCCTACAACTCATGCAAGCACAGTGATCACCTTAAGCAAAGAGTTTGCCCAAAAGGGGCTTACTTATGACCATGTATCATTTCCCCCAACAAGAGCTTATATTACCAAACATGCTTCAAAGGCATCAAGCATTGGGGAGATGTCTCTGCTAGGCAGGTATCAGTATGAAATTTAAATTCCAAAGACTGAAATCTAACAACATGACTCTAGCTCTCATCAAAAGTCAAATAAATTGCTTGACCTGGACTTCAGAAAATGGTGGAGGAACAATCTGAGACTCCTCTTCTACTAGTGGCAACCAGTCCAACTGGGTTTGGAATGAAACCCTATGAAATTAAGCAACTGCCCAAATTACCCTTAGGTCCTCAATCAAATGACTTGATAGGCTGCTCTTACAAATTAGGATGGATGGGTTCAGCTGAGCTGATCAAGTATTCAAAAATGGTATGAGCACCATGGGATGCAGCCATTAGGATGGGAGATGAGGCTGTATCATTCTCAAATCTCAAGTAGTATGCACACAGACTGGGATAGAATCAATCCTTCTCTAATTCCCACTCATGAGAGGCTTGGGAGATAAAGGGCATTGCACACCTACTTCTAGGAGGAATAAGCCCTAGTGAATCCTCCAAAGTGAGGTCTCAAATGCTGAAACTTCAGCCAGTCCATCAGACACATTTAGAAGGATCAGCTCTCACCAGTTGTTCATGAAGTCTCTTGCTACCATTCTTTCAATGTGACTTTCTGCAGTAGCAACATTTTACAGTAAACACAAGGGTCAAAATCTGAGCTACAGGAGCTGCCCAAAAAAAAATAAATAAAAGGCAGGTGGGGGAACAGGTTTGTGCAATGAGTGACATTACTGTGTGGATCGCCATGAATCTGCATCTGGAGATGCTGAATGATAACGAGTAGAAAGAATAAGTTAAGAACAGTAGATTTTGAAGAGACATACTCTTGATACATATTGAACGACAATATTCATTTAACAAATCTGATTTTCTGAGCAGTGAGTCTCTTTCCTGTGACATAATCCATGTCTAGTGCTACTAATCTTTCAATATCAGCTGGTGTATACCCTTCATAAAAGTAACATTAGACTGTCTTTGATTTATCTTCGTCTCACTGCTTCAAAACCTTCAGTGGGTTGACTGTGTTTTAGTTTCATTCTGATGCACTTTTACAGAAATATATTGTTTATGTTATGTGAAATAGCTGCTTGTGTTTTTACGCTTTTTTTTTACGAACTTGCTGTGTAATGGCATCCCAGTTTAATCTACCAGAAATGTGCCTCAGACAGATGGAATGCCCCAAATAATTACCGTACATGTAAAATGTATGTTCTGTTTAGAGGGATGGATTTCATGATACTGAACATAATGCTAGATTTAATAAAGCAAATAAAAGAAGGAAATTGAAAATATTTAAAAACAGTGTAATCCTGAACAGACTAAAGTAAAGGAAAGCTAAAAATAAAAGTACTAAAAAGTCAGGTACACAAAAAGAATCTAAGGATAAAAATGTAAACACTGCTGTTCTAAAATGGCAGAAAAACATAAGGAGTGGTCAAGCCTGTGGTTCATTTACATACACTGATCATTTCCCTGCAAAAGGACCAGTAAAGTTCCCCTGGTTGCTTAGGCAACATATTACTGCCAAACTGCTGAATATCAAGAAGAAGCTCAAATGTCAGGAGTACCAAAAAGGCCAGAATATCCACCTACAGTCTTACAAGACTGATGAAGAGACAGAAATGTTTATTTAGTTGACCTTGGACAAGGACACAAAATGGGGTTTTCTCTTCTTCACAGCTGCATCCAGTGTACAGTACTGCACACAGAAGGTAAAGAAAGGGAACCCCCCCCCCACCTCCAAGTGAAAGTCCACCTCTATAATCCTAACAATGATGGCTGTCCACTCGTTTGCAGCTAACAGTCTATTGGAGAACCTATAAATCCATGGAGGTTAGTGAAAATGTGAATACAGTAACTGCAATACGTCCCAGAGTGAATCAATAAATACAAGTCTGGACCCATCTCTATAAGGCAACCAAATCAGTACTTTTTTTTTCTACATCTTGCATTTTTGCATTTGTATGTAGGCTGAGGTTGAAAAGAGATCATGTGGGTGCAAGGTCACTAACAATGAACTAAAACTAATAAAGAAATGGATGCCAAGCCCATGCCCACTTGGGTTCTTTTTCAAGGAAGAAAGTTGTGACTCTGTACCACATCCTTAACTGTCCTTATAAAAGGAAAGCACTGTGTTGAGGCAAGGTGAACTTATTCCAGCTAATGAAGACTGCAAAAGATGGAGGCTAAGGCAGTAACCAAGGCTATCACAACCATCACGGATTACTGGGTGGGAACCATGAAAAAGTGGCTTGCATATAAATCATGACTACACTGCTACCATGGCCAACATCATGGTAAAAATCCATGGAAGGGCTAAATAGCAGTACCTTGTCTTCAAAGTGCTGCCAACACACAAATTACAGAACAATCTGAAAAAAAAAACAGATGCTGAAGTGCTTACAGGCATCTATTTCATTAAAATGAACAAACCCCAAAGTGTTTCAGAAGTAACAGCATAAGGGCTTGAATATTTATCAAGACAAAATCACTTAACTAATCTGAAGGCCAAAGTTGCTTTATTCACAATCTGATAAGATTCCCAACCTCTTGCCCACAACGCATGCACACACACTTGCTGATCAGGAACTGACAAAATTAAAACCCATTTCCCCTCTCCTCATAGCAAAACAGTTGACTGTCACCTTCACCAACAGTGCCTGTGATACCAACCAAATGTGTGTTAGGGAGAGATGAGAACAGCCACAGCAACAGCAACTTAACATACCTGCTCTCTATGATGTCCAGAATGCATATGCTTACTGTAGTGACTTTCCAGACTGATGCAAACCAAACGAACCACCATACTACCAGTGCACACACAGTGAGATAATTAGGACTACAGATGGGGACAACCTGGAAAAAGTCATCTTATGGGACTTTGCAGGAGGGCAGGGTGGTCTGCTGTTTTGGCAGATCTGCTTTGTTATTTGGCTAGCTTCCTACTAAATTGTCTCAGACACTCAAGAGAAGAAAGGGGAGGATTGCATTGTATCTTAAACTAGAAATTACTTAACCTCACTTCTAAAGGCTCACAATTATCTTCTGTTGTGGCTTGCTAAACAAAACATCAACCCTAAAGGGGAATCTAAGATAGCCAAGTAAAACTAGTCATGAAACTAAGGGAGTATGATCCTTTCCATTCCGACTCCACAATACTATAGCAATAACCAACGACTGGGTGTGGTATATTGAAGATTTACCTATAGTTGGTGTGGTTTAATCACGAAGGTGAAGCCTGCATGATTAAACAAAGGCAACCATGGGCAAATTTTCAGTATATCACACCCAGGAGTTGGTTATTGCTATTACACAATGACATTTAAAAAAAAATTACTTAGTTTTCTTAAACAATATCTTTGCATAACAGTGCTGTGGTGTTCTTCCACATTGTTTCTGTATTCTGCCCTTTGATGATGTACTGCACATGCGTATGGGACTTGTTTCCCAGGCTTAAACAGTACATCACTGCTTTAGCAAGCAAGCAATACAGAAAGGATCATCTCTGTTGCCATTTTTTAAAAGAAATAAAAAAAACTATAACCTCCAGACAGTTTAGCAGTACGAGAGAGGCAGGGGAAAATACAAGGAAAATCAGCACGTTTGAGTTTGCAGAATGTACCCGATTTTCCTTATATTTTCTCTGCTCTTGTACGTACCTCTCTATCTTTTATTTGAAAAAATGTGAACAAAGCATAAATAAAGGGAGAATAAGTGTGCATTGTCTGAAGGAAAGAAAGTCTGAAACTGAAATGCCTATCATTATTTAGTGACTTCGTTTCTCAGTCATCTGTTAGAAAACCACAAATTTTATGACGAATGAAGTCACTAAACAATGACACACTTTTTAGTTTCAGACTCCATCCTTCAGACTAAGGTTTGTCTAAGAGATAGCAATTAAAAAAAGAAAGTCTGGCCGCTCAATGACAATTTTGTGGCTGGACTTTTGCTGTTGGTACATGCTCGATTTACAACAGACACGCTGGTTGGGCTGATCAATGTGCTCATTTTTGAATATTAATGGCAAGTCATTGCAGAATGTCCATTATAAACTCCTCATCACAGGTACGGTAAGTTAAACGCAATTTCACCTTAGAAGCAGTGTTGACAGCTTTCTCTGGAGTACACTAATCATCTGAGCTGAAAAGCACAAACAATTGGTCTTTCCCTTGCTTGATCACAGAAGACTGGGAAATGACACATATTGGCCAAGGAACATGTCGATTTCAGGCAGCAGAAGCGGAAACTCTTCTGTCAAGCCTTTTTATAGTCTTATACACTGTAAAGGAAGAATGTCTATTTTTTTTTTTTTTTTTTTTTTTTTTTAAGTAAGACACAGCTGAGGGGTAAAATGATAAAGGAACTCACCTTTGGTATGCCTGGTGGAAAGGCAAGGTTATTTTGGGGAAGAGGTAATACAAATGGTCTGCAAACATGGTATACCCAGTAAAAAGCTCCAAAGGAGGCAAGATCCTATAGCTCCCTGAAGCCCAAAACAAGTCTTAAGCTGATTCTGAGAATAGGGCAAAAAAGGATATCCATGGCCACTCCACAGCTGACTTCATCATTTTGGAGTGGTCTCCAACAGAGGGGTACTCAGGAAGAAAATTAGAAATGGAACTATGTTCATTATCCCTGTAGTCTCAGTTACCTCCATCCCATCTGAATCAGTGAATGCAGTCCAAACAGGGAAGAGGCACTTACCTCAGGATTCATACCCTTAATATGAACTCCTGCCCTATTCTCATGCCAAGCGAAAAAAAAAGACACTGCCTGGGAAAGCTCAACAAAACCGTAGTGTGTAAGTAAGCACTAGGTACAGGATGAGAGAATGAAAGGCTAACACAAACACTGCACCTATTTATTAAACTATGTTTTGTGTACAATCTCATTAATCTTTCGCTGCACATCAAACCAAATGTTTAAATTCATGCTAGGAACAGGAAAAGCTGACAAAGGGGATGGGCATCTATATGTCCCCAATGATGGGGCCAGTGCTGAAATTACACAGCAGTTTGCCATTAACATTTGTGATAGAAGAGGGGTCTACAGCTATCCAATGATATGTGTGGTGATGTCTGTGATGTCAGTAGCTCCACCCAGTTAGGATACACAGAAAGTCCCCTGGCATGTAGGACACTGCACAAAACACTATCAGCTACTCTGAGCCACGTTCCCTTCCCAAACCACCAATGGAGTAGTCAGTCTTATGCCTTAAAGACCAGCTGATGGCTGGCAGGAGGGTATGCAAAGGAAAAAAAAAACTTCACACTGATGCAAGGTGTCTAAATTATATAGCTTTATAAATATTTACAATAGTATGGCTGACAAATTATATAAACATACATAATTATACAACAAAATAGAATTACTGTGCAAAAACAGGAACTCTTATTGGATTTTTGCATTTTCATGTGCTAGGTTTTAGCCTTTGGGTACTAAAAAAAAAGTGCCTTGAGTTATTTATTTAAAAAGTTAAATAACTGAAGACAGTTATTTTGCTAAATACTCTTACTGTATTAAAAACAGATGAAAGAAAAATGCAGAGAAGTATTTTCAACTGCAAAATGGAAGAACACAGAAGTAAATTAAAAAATTAAAAACTACAACTGCATAATTATCACACAAAAGTGATATAATTGTATAAAAGCAAACAACCAATGGCTAAGTGTGGGTAATGTTCGACTTATCATGGGCCATGGTCTGCTTTGTAATATGGGAAATCATGCCAACTGTTGGTAAATCTTGCATTAACCACACCCAGCCATGGGTTATTGCTAAAGTATTAAATTAAGGTTATGAATGGAAAATGACTGTGCATTGTACAAATCTGCTGGTTATTATTTTTTGTTTTGCTACTCTTGCAATTTTCAAAATAATTACATTTGTTTTAATTGATAAACCAACTCACTACAGGACATACAGTCAAGCTCACAAGACTGAAATTGTAATGTAATAATATTTTTATGTGGGAAACAACCCCCCACCCAACAACTAACTATAAAATAATTAAATACCACGTGATCAAACTTCAAGGTAAGGTATATTGCTTGTGATGGGTCATTGCTTGGTCTTGTGGGCTTGACAAAACGTGCTTTTATCAGCTGGCTATCAAGTAAACAAAACTTCTATGGGTTCCCTGCTTCTGCTCAAAACCCTTCATGACGCCTTTACACTAGATCTCCCTTATTACTGCTATTTGCTGAACATTAAAAAGCTTTAAATCCCTTTTTGAGCTTTAAGGGCAAGTAATTGCCTTGAATGGAAGAAGGATGAGAACTCCCTTAAAGCATTTTTAATACCAACATATGCAAGTTCTTTTACAACTGCAATACCAACATATGTAAGTTCTTTTACAACTGCAATACCAACATATGCAAGTTCTTTTACAACTACAATACCAACATATGCAAGTTCTTTTACAACTGCAGAACCACTTGTGTTACATTTGCTCACAATCTGTATGTGCAAGAAATGTTCAAATAAAAAGAGTTTTAAAAAAGCCTTAAATGCCACTCAACACTGAAGTCACGGTACTGGCAATATATTACAACTACACGTAACTCCATAGGAACTACAGCAGGAGTCAATTCTAGGTGGTTTGTGTGTGTTGACAAGAGCACTCTTGACACTCATCAAATATTGAGGTAATGCTGGTTTCATGAAATGTAGCTATACCCGGACTAAGGAATGCGGTCCACTCCTGTCATGGTGATATAATTTCTAAACATTCAGAGAAATTAAAAAGGCTGTAACATTGGCAGTGGAGACAGCCAATGATCACTCACAATCAGAAAAGGCAGCTGCTGAGATGGAGTTGATTTGTAGTCTGGCAAATGCAAGTGTACTTATCAGTTCTATGCTTTTCAGCACCAAGCATGGCAACCCTGAATGACAACTGTTGAGAAATGAGCTGAACTGTGTGAATAGCTAGAAATAAACGAGCAATGCTGGTGCATACATGCTCCTTAGCCTCACTGCAGAAAGCCTTGTTTGTGGTAAATGGGGTGACCAACTTCTGAGCATAAGAGCTCAAGATTTTAAATAAGAACACAGAAGGCAGTACTCAAGTATTCAACAAACTGCAAAAAGTTTCCTGAAGTAAGACACAGGAGACTTTAGCAGGTTTATGTTTTTATGTCTGATGACCTCTTGCACACTATACTTTAAGCACCTGCAAATTAAATGGATGCAAATGACATACATGGATCAGTGTGTCCAGCCTACTCAAAACTACATAAAACAGCATTTTAAGTGGTAGTCACAATGTGCTTTCTTGCAGCTATTAATGTCTCACAAAACAGTAAACACCAAGTCCCAACCATACCAGGACACAGTCCTTCAGAATGGTGTATGGCAAATGGCGGATAGAGAAATAAAATGCCACACAAGCCACATTACTCAAACCCTAAAATTAGTTCTCAATGAAATGAAAATATGCATTTCAACTATAAAGACCAGAATATTAACCTATGTCATGGCTTTGGTCCAGTAAACATGGTGTCAAAACATAAAACCCACCTTAATTGTCTTTGCTGTTATCTTTTGCAGGTCTTGATTATAAAACAAATACAATACCCTGTGCCCCTTGATATCTTTAAACAGTGCTTAAAACATAACCATTTATATTCTAATTTAAAAAGGATAATGTCATAAAAGATAACATTTCTACTTAGAAACAACAAAAGAGATACCAACAATACACAGGCAGATTAATCATATGAACAACATCAGGAAAATCTGCAGACAGTCTAAACTAAAATATTTAACAGTGTACTTTAAAATTAAGAACAATTCATAAGGATCGAAAAGAACTCCCTGAACACTGTTTTCCTTATGACAATTAAAAGAAGAAAATCCTTCTACATGATTGTATAGCTGACTTGTAGTACTCTGACATTTTTCTCACCTGGTACACATACGTGAATTTCCTAGTGCAGCTGTGCGGAATTTAACATTTCTGTTATTAACATTCAGTACGCTACACAACAGCTATGCAAAACAAATTAAACATTTGCTTAGTTAAGTGCAAGTCTAAAATTCACCTTGGTTTTAAATATGAAATTGATCTACATTTTTCTTGTTGTTTTTAGGACTGACAACCTGCATAAAGACTGCGTAACATCAAATAACTTTTCCAAGTTCTTCTCCATTAAGTGTTGAGGTATATTAAAAACAAAAGTGCATGTTCATCTCTGAACAGTCCCTAAAACGATATTCTGATGTGCAAGAAAACCGCATTTTTGCTACATATGTACTGAGCTTTTAGAATACTGCAGCACAAAATAACAACCTTCACTTTGAGATGTAAAGTTCATTTGGCCCATGTTTGGTGAGGCAATAGGAAATCCATCCTTCTTAACTGCAAAGGTAGGACTCAGCCAGTAGCCTTCAGGTTACGTGAACAAAGACAGGTGCTAATTCTTGTGTGGCAGGTAAAGTTCATCACTGCTCTTGCCATAACGTCAGCAAAACAAGACAATGATCATTCAGTTGATTAGTAGCATGTCTTCGTATGTTGTAGTCCTGCAGGAGACAAAACAGAAATTAAACTAGATTTTGTTGACACTCCATTGCTGCATTTTTAAACATAAGTGCACATAGGCAGAGTTTAATTTCAATCAGCTTAATTAACAAGACAAATACGGTGACTGCCAGGCTTATTTGCATGGGACATGTTCAGGCATTCCACTCCCAGTACAGACATGCTAAGTAAGTAAATAAAAAAACAAACAAAAAAAAAACAAAACAAAAAAAAAGGTGTAGAGGAAGTGCTACTGCAACAAGACTAACAGGAACAAAGTGTGTGTGCGCACACGCACGAGTGTGTGTGTGTGTGTGTGTGTGTGTGTGTGTGTGTGTGTGTGTGTGTGTGTGTGTGTGTATGCGCAAAGAATACTGAACATTTCTTTCAATTGGTTTGGATTGTGTCTGGAAATTTCAAATGCACAAACTGCAGAGTACACATTTGGCGAAACACACAAACTGTGAATATAATAATCCACTATGTTTGCAGCTGTAGACAGGAAAGGGCAGCTTGCTACTTTTTTTGGTTTGGTAATGTTTACAAAGAATGTATTTGCATCAAGTAGGCAAATCTGCAGATGCAATGGATCAAGCCAAATGACCTTTACTGCTTTGCAAAGGAACCCACTGCTAGAGGGATTTCTCAGTGTGCTTTGCCAATGATTTCTTTGTTTTGGAAGATTTTCTTCGTGAAGATAACATATGTAAGCATACAGGAAAATGCTCCCTGAAAAAAATGCTTATATCTGTCTTTAACAGGTTTGTGATTTGGATAGTCTACAGTACTTGGGTTTTTAGTGTTGGCATATTGTGTATTCAGGTAATAGTGTTCAGTGTTTTGCTGTTCGAGATTTTTTTTGTTTTGTGGTATCAGGTATGTATGCATTTGGGCAACGGTGCTCAATGTTTTTTTCACTTAGTATTTGCTGTTAAGTCACACGTGTGTATGTATAAGGACTATTTCAATGAATCCGTATGTCTTTTTTATCTAATCACAGATCGTTGAAAAAAATTAATTGAAAACAATATTCACTGAAACACATTTAAAAAAATATCAAACACATTACATCTTCCTTCAAAACTTTGATTCTATGGAGAGGCAAACCCCTTGCACCATCACATACCCCTTACTAATGTATATCAAGTCCATAGTCGCAGTCTCAAAGAAAAAATAAAACATGGCACACAATGAATCACTGCTCGCATAAAAACACAAACTTCTACAGTTTTCCATACAGCACAACATTGGGCAGTGGGCAAAGTATAAATTTATGTTCTAGACTAACTTACCGTGGAACTCCTCATATCCCAACATTGTTTTTTTTCACACCTTTATCGAATTATCACTTAAGCCACAGACCAGCATACATTTACATAAAACAAAAGAATTCATATCAACATGTTCATACATCACATATTTTATGTTGTACAAATATCATCAATACATGTAAACTGCTCAATCCTTGCATTCCCTTAAATCTCGCTCTTCCTCCAAAAACATTATTCTGCATGTTTTGTTCCCATAATTCCCATTTTTTCTATGCACTTTGCTCCTACCCTTTTCTGAAGATCCCACTTCCAGTTCTTTTACCTCTGTTACAATATTCACTACTTCATATACAATTGGTCTACACTTTGATTTCCATTTTATAGTAATTGCTTTTTTGGCAGCCAACACTATTAAGGCTAAGAAGGTCTTACTATGTCTAGGCAATTCAGATAATTTATCCCAAGCTCAGAAAAAAAAAATTTCCTTAGTAACAACCATTTGCTCACACAATTACACACACACACACACACACACACACACACACACACACACACACACGTATGACCATCCATCGAAAATTCACCTTATCCAATGACAATGAACTGAACACAACCTGTTGATCAAAAACAGATTGGAAAAATATTAAATCAAGTTTTTTTTTTTGCTGGTGGGCAAGCCTCTACGCACCCCCATACCCTCTACTAATATTATATACCAACTCCAGGATCGCAATAGAGTGGGGAAAGGGTAACTTCTCCAATCCTCACTGAACCATGATCTCATACTGACAAAAACCTATACATGCTATCAGCTGATTTTTGATCAGCGGTACAGGCTTTTTGTCCATTCGACAATTGGTACTTTCAATGTGTGCACACGCACGTACACACACACACACACACACACACACACACACACACACACACACACACACACACACACACACACACACACACACACACACACTGTATAAAATTAAATTACCAATGAAGATTTTTTAACTTTATCTGCAGTCTTGTAAAAAGTTTAACAGATGCTTTGCATTTAGTGATTATACAGAAATGGCTGGAAATGAACTGATACCATATTTAGAAGTAAAATGCCAAATTAACTGAACAGCAACTGTTTTGTTAATATAATGTGCCTGGTCCTGCTGTGCAATTAATAGTAAAGGGAAATGGCTGACATGCTGTATTAAGTGTTTCAATTATAAAACTATATTATGAGCTCTTAAAACTCAGCTGCAAGATTTCTAGCCTCCATTCATCCTCCATTGTCACTTATGCCACTGAATTTTACACCAAGCTAACAAACTGCATAAAGCAGTCCTAATCAGAACCAGATATTTCGAAGAATGTAAAATAAACTACCTTTATAGAAATCCAGGATTAGCAAGTTCTATAACAAGAGGAAAAAATAATCAAGGCATATAATAAATCCAATATATGCCATAATTAAAGGCATTACCAAAAAGATCAACAAAAAACTGAAAACTACTGCAAGAAAGGTTAAAGTTGAGCACAAATTAAGATTGTTATCCACAGCCAAGGATTATCTTAAATCCTTCTTCAAATACCCCACATGATTAAGAAATAACACTCAGCAATGCCCTGAATTAATTCATAATGGCATTATGTACTCTGGATCTAACATGACTTGCAGTTATCTTTGGTACCAACTTCAGATCAGAAATAGTCATTGAAGATCCACAAATTTCCATGACCCTTTTGCCTCTAAAATTATTAAGAAACATGTCCTAAACTGAACATTATGAAGTTAAAAATATTATCTCTGTGGACCACATCATTACAAATGGTTACCTAACACTGACAAACATTTTCTGTTTGAACCCTTCCTAAAGCTACTTAATTTAAGTATAGCCAGGAGGTATAGGTCTGAGGTATGGAAAATGGCTACTGTTTTCCCTGCCATAAAGGGAATTCCACTTCAAAACCCAGAACTATATGCCCATTAACTTAATGTACCTAATTTGCAAAGCCATGGAACACATGTTATCTGATATCATAAGCTCCAACATAAAAATTCAATTTTTTTGTCCCCCTTGGGACATAATTCAAGTGGCCTGGCATCCCAGCGCTCGATGGCCTAGCCAGGTCTACCAGCTTATCTTCTACCTTCCTCCCCAGACTTTATTGCTGGGGCTAGTTGTGGATCTTAAGTGAAGTTCTGGGGAGCTCAGCTGTCTTTGCATCTCTCCTGGGTGAGGGTTCTTTATATGCCCCACCTACTTCCCACACTTGCTCATTCCATTTCTGGGTAACTTCCCTCTTTGGACTATGCCTTCCCTATGGAACTGTTATCGACAAACTCCCTCCCACCCGGGACTGGCTCCATCAGTAACCTGAGCCGCTAATCATACCAGAGTCAACCTGGCTGTAGTTAGGGCTCTAAGCCTTTTCGCCACCTGAGCGCCTTCTCCAATATAAAAATTCTTACTGTTCTAAATCCACAAAAATGTGTTTTTTTCAAAGGGAGACCAAGTCTCCTTAACTTATTTAACTTCTTTGAGAAAGTCACTGAAAATGTAGAAAGCAGCCATGCAGCTCAAAGTCTTCCTGGATCTGGGTAAGGGCCTGTGATGCTATTCCCCATGCTAGAACTGTAAAAAAAAAAATCTTAGGAGTGCAAGTGTAGAACCTCATGCTGCAAAATCGACAGCAAACTGGCTGACAGATGAAACACAAACAGTTAAAATACCAGTTGCCACCTTATAAAGCAAAAAAGTGACTAGTGGCATTTATCAGGGATCAGTTCTGATGGTCATCTACACCTTGGAGTCCAAAACTACTACCCTAGATGTACGGCTAACTAAATCTGCTGTTGGCTGCAAGATGAATGTTGCTGTTCTCTCAGCATCTGATACCATGTTACTACAGACAGCGCCAAACAATAGAAATCAATGATTAAATGCAAAGAAGTGTACCACTGTCACCTTTGGTAAACAAATCTCGACAGCACGCCAATAAACTGAACACGTCCTACTGGTAATAAATAACCAGACTGGTACCCTGAACACGAAGTGGTTTATTGGACCAAATCACAATGCAAAACGACGACGGCAACCACAAAAAAACAATGGCATCAAAGAATTGAGTTGAACTACTTAGCGCTTTCTCCCGTTAATATAAACTGGGCTTCATCAGAGTAGAGCCATTTACAATATCACAAACCTTTTAAAATGTGAGTCATACACACACCTCCCAACTGCAACCAATCACAGCCAACAAAGACAGTGAATACAAGATAAGCTTGTAGTGCGCAATTCAAGTTACGCCAATTAAGCTGGCAAAATTGAATAAAACAATAAATTTGTTCATACTGAACCTCCTAAAATCAAGTACATCAGTTTAAAACCTTAAAACTACACAACAAAAATGATGCATTATTAACAAGGTCAAAAAAATAAACACATATATGCGTAGAATAATGACCTCCTTAACCATGGTGGCTAGAACCTGCATAAAAATTAAATACAATAAGATCTTAATTTAAAAATACTAGAAATCGAAATATGATCATTAATACCCGGGGGTTTGGATGCGTCTAGTCTAAGTTGCCATACACATTCTTTTACCTCTAGTAATGTCTTGACATCACCACCTCATCATTATATGGAACTCTGTCGACATTTAAGATCCAGCTTAATTGGCGTAACTTGAATTGCGCACTACGAGCTTATCGTGTATTCACGGTCTTTGTTGGCTGTGACTGGTTGCAGGTGGGAGGTGTGTGTATGACTTACATTATAAAAGGTTTGTGATATTGTAAATTGCTCTACTCTGATGAAGCCAAGTTTATATTATCGGGTGAAAGCGCTAAGTAGTTCAACTCAATTCTTTGGTGCCATTGGTTTTTTGTGGTTGTGGTTGTCGTTTTGCATTGTGGTTTGGTCCAATAAAGCACTTTGTGTTCAGGGAAACCAGTCTGGTTATTTATTACCAAATCTCGACAGCAGCTTACAATACAGACTGCACCTCACCCCAAATTTATACAGTAGTCATAGACTCACTTACTTTTACAGACAACACCCTATCCTTTCAGTACCACATAGCAATAGTAGGAAATTTTTCTATCTAGCCCTATTAATACTTAAAGCGATCTTATCCATGTCAAAAATGTCACCATTCTTCTTTACTCTGTCCTGCTCAGACCAATTACACAATATAATGACTTTTTTAGTATGTTATCTATCCAAACTCACTGCACAGCTAGAAAGATACACAGATTCCTCTTTAAGAAGATCACAGGACTAAAGGCACTCAGTTATGAAGACATGCTTGAACCTCTCTCCTTATTACTCTCTCTGTCTTATACTCTCCTATGTAATGATTTAATGTCTAGTACTCCACAGTCTTAAGGACCCAGCCCTCCTTAATCTCCTACAGATCCACAAAACAAAAGGCTCCACAAACAACTGAATTAAAGACTTAACCTCCATCAACAAACAGAAGAGATGCACTGAGGGACAGAATTATTAATCAACATGAAATAACCTTCTACTACACATGGAACAGAGCATTACCTTTGCCTCCATTAAAAGAAACATTGACAACTGGAGGGTGGACTCTTGCAAAGTGATTACAGTCCATGGACCGACTCAGCCTTGCAAACTCTGGAACTATGACTCTATGACAGACGTAGGCAGTAGTACCAGGCTGCACCCCACTTGTCACTGCATTAATGAGGGGCTATCCTAAAGTGCTTCCCATTGGGGCTGACCAGCATCTTAAATAAAATGCAATAACACAAAATTTACAAGTAGCAAACACGACTGCCAGCCAAACTTTCAACTAATCAAAAGTATGTGGTATGGCACTTCCTAGCCATATCAAGTTCTTTATTAACACAGCATATGCTTTAGTAGCTGACAATTTTGAAAAAAAATATATAAGCATTGAGTCTGGGGTTGGACTAGGTGGCTTTACCTTTCTAAGTCTGCTGTAAAGTATTACAGAAATGATTTGGGGATGCAAACATTTGCTCCACAGCACTTTGTACTTTTTAACTGCCATCTTCATCCAGGTAACCACAAGTTTCACTGACCATGACTTGACCCAATAATGTGTGTAATATCCCTCTAACCATGACAGACGACTTAAAATACTATCCTCTGAACAGGTTCATTTACTTTAAATGAATTTAATGATTTTTTTTTTTTGGTTTCCCCCAGACCTTGTCAGATGGTCCCCATACATTCACCCAACTGGCACAAGTATTTCAGTGAAAATGCAAACCAGGTACTCTGAGGCTAGGCAAGAGCCCTACAGCCCAGTTTGTTCCCAACCAGGAATCCCTATCAGCCTTCCATTCCTGGCAAGCATTGGGTAAAAGGGAGATGGCCTGATTACTGCTCCAGGAGGCAGCATACCCTCTCCCTTTGGGAAAATCTCCCCTTCTTTCTTAGCAGGTTCTCTGAACCCACAAATGCTGCTTCCCAAGGAGAATTGTAACTCCACATGACTATTTTCTCTCAGCTGCATAGTATAAATGCAATGCTGTCCACATGGGATTAGTTCCTCAGAACTCAACTAGATGATGACCTCCTGCTCTACTAGGTGTCTCCTATGTGGCAAGCTACAACAGCCTCCCTCTCCGAGATGGGGCAAGCCACAACAGCCTCACTCTCCTGAGAAAGAGCAAGCTACAACAGCCTCCCTCTCCTGAGAAAGAGCAAGCTACAACAGCCTCCCTCTCCTGAGAAGGGGCAAGCTGCAACAGCCTCCCTCTCCTGAGAAGGGGCAAGCTACAACAGCCTCCCTCTCCTGAGAAGGGGCAAGCTACAACAGCCTCCCTCTCCTGAGAAGGGGCAAGCTACAACAGCCTCCCTCTCCTGAGAAGGGGCAAGCTACAACAGCCTCCCTCTCCTGAGAAGGGGCAAGCTACAACAGCCTCCCTCTCCTGAGAAGGGGCAAGCTACAACAGCCTCCCTCTCCTGAGAAGGGGCAAGCTACAACAGCCTCCCTCTCCTGAGAAGGGGCAAGCTACAATAGCCTCCCTCTCCTGAGAAGGGGCAAGCTACAACAGCCTCCCTCTCCTGAGAAGGGGCAAGCTACAACAGCCTCCCTTCTCCTGAGAAGGGGCAAGCAACAACATCCTCTCTCTCCTGAGAAGGGGAAAGCTACAACAGCCTCCCTCTCCTGAGAAGGGGAAAGCTACAACAGCCTCCCTCTCCTGAGAAGGGGAAAGCTACAACAGCCTCCCTCTCCTGAGAAGGGGAAAGCTACAACAGCCTCCCTCTCCTGAAAAGGAGCAAGCTACAACAGCCTCCCTCTCCTGAGAAGGAGCAAGCTACAACAGCCTCCCTCTCCTGAGAACTGGCAAGCTACAACAGCCTCCCTCTCCGGAGAACTGGCAAACTACAACAGCCTCCCTCTCCTGAGAAGGAGCAAGCTACAGCAGCCTCCCTCTCCTGAGAACTGGCAAGCTACAACAGCCTCCCTCTCCTGAGAAGGGGCAAGCTACAACAGCCTCCCTCTCCTGAGAAGGGGCAAGCTACAACAGCCTCCCTCTCCTGAGAAGGGGCAAGCTGCAACAGCTTCCCTCTCCTGAGAAGGAGCAAGCTACAACAGCCTCCCTCTCCTGAGAGCTGGCAAGCTACAACAGCCTCCCTCTCCTGAGAACTGGCAAACTACAACAGCCTCCCTCTCCTGAGAAGGAGCAAGCTACAACAGCCTCCCTCTCCTGAGAGCTGGCAAGCTACAACAGCCTCCCTCTCCTGAGAAATGGCAAACTACAACAGCCTCCCTCTCCTGAGAAGGGGCAAGCTACAACAGCCTCCCTCTCCTGAGAAGGGGCAAGCTACAACAACCTCCCTCTCCAGAGAAGGGGCAAGCTACAACAGCCTCCCTCTCCAGAGAAGGGTCACGCTACAACAGCCTCCCTCTCCTGAGAAGGGTCACGCTACAACAGCCTCCATCTCCTGAGATAGGTCAAGCTACAACAGCCTCCCTCTCCTGAGATGGGTCAAGCTGGCAATGGCCTCTCACTTGCATCTTCTCTGGTCAGCTCCTACAAACATCTGAGCCACTAACTGAAAATAGCTCACCTGCTGCTCTTTCTCCATTTAAGACGCTGACCTGGCTCCCTTTAAATTAATTCTTACAAAGCACAGGATCAAGCTACATGTAAGATGTATGACACAACCAAAAATGTATGTAGCATACATGAACATCACACACAGTCCTGTGCACAATCTTGTTTGCCCATGGTTCCTGTAGTAGTAGCATACATGACCAGACACAGTCCTGTGTACAATCTTGTTTGCCCGTGGTTCCTGTAGTATAGCATACATGAACATCAGACACAGTCCTGTGCACAATCTTGTTTACCCATGGTTCCTGTAGTAGTAGCATGCATGAACATCAATCACAGTCCTGTGCAAAATCTTGTTTGCCCGTTGTTCCTGTAGTAGTAGCACACATGAACTTTAGACATGGTCCAGTGCACAATCTTGTTTGGCCATGGTTCCTGTAGTAGTAGCATACATGAACATCAGGCACAGTCCTGTGCACAATCTTGTTTGTCCATGGTTCCTGTAGTAGTAGCATACATGAACATCAGACACAGTCCTGTGCACAATCTTGTTTGCCGATGGTTCCTGTAGTAGTGAGATTCATAAAGCTGCAATGAATTACTGTTGCACCATATACTCCATGGCCAGTGGCAAGCCTACAATGGACAAAGTCCAAGCATCAAGATAATTTTTTAGAACTAATTTCTGTAAATATCGGTGGCAGTGTTTTCCAAGGGATGCCCACTTTTGTGAAATGTACATAGTTTTTGGTTTTGTAATCAAAAGCCTTTCACTTACTTTGATTTACAGACCCTACTGAATTTCACGAGATGTTCTACCTTCATCAAGAAAATATAAATCTTTATATTTTACCTTTATTTTGACAAAATCAAGTACTTTAAATTAGAAATGGTGGCGATTTCTAGGCTGTTGATGAAATGGAGTCTAAAAGCATTCTGTAATGTTATGCATTCTTTGCAGTAATGCAATGAAATGAAATGAAAATCTTTAATTGCCAATGCATGGATAAAATAATACCCGTTAAGGAAGGTGGGCCATCTTCCCATGTTTTCAGTCACTCATTCTTCATTCATTCATAAGTCTTAAATAACAGTTTCTGTTATTCTTTCAGGAAAACTTGGCTAGGCTTAGAAAGGCTCAACTGGTTGTTAGCCTAGTAACAATCTAAGAATCTACAAGCATACTTCACTCCTTTACCTTTGAGCACTAACTGTAACATTTGGTACTGACAGATGTCATGTACCTCCTACTGCCTTGAAGAGGATGAAGGAAGATCTGTTGTACTACTGAACAGTAAATGCATAAGGATCTGGAGTCATGTAAAGTAAACAGAAGTTATGTGCATGCCATAATGCTGAACCCTTTTCACCCCTAGTCCAGCTGATTCAACTGACAGAATTATAGCAGTCTCTATGACTTGATCTGACAGCTCTAGCAGGAGCTCAAATTTCAAGCTCCTTCCAAACTTCCATAATTAATTTGTCCTTAAGTCTACACCTCAGATCAAGTTTGCCGCAAACCATAAATACAGCATAAAGAATGTGTGAAGAAGATGACAGGCTTCAGAATAGGTTTACCAAGTCCCTCTGGATCAAAATGGTGCCAATTTGGTAGGGAGAAGGTGGGCATGTTGTCGAATTGGAAAGACTAGGAATGCAAAGAATCCAGAGTTATGGTAAACATATAACTTTGCATCCAATCTCATCCAATTGGCCTGATTCATCTAATGGAATAGAACCCCATGTTACCTAGTTTCCTGAGTGGAATTATGACAGGATGCCCTTAAGGAAGGCTCTAGATCTGAAGATATCTTATTTTTAGAATTTTGAAACGGTATGCAATGTAGAAGAAGTTGCTGCTGAACAAGTGTCATCCACTAAAGAGTTTTGAAGGCGGCAGTGGAAACTGAATACCAGCATAGCTGAATGAGCCTTAGGCTACAATGGTAAAGGCTTGTTTCTTGAATTGTAGGCAAAGGCGATACTGTCTGAGAACCATTTGACATTGTTATTCTGAATACTTTGAAGCTTAATCTGAAGGGAGCAAAGGTGATAAAAAGTTGAGAATCTCTTCTTACAGACTTTATTAATTTGGTTGTCTGTGGACACCCAAAGTATGAAGAAGATATTCTCTCTTTTTGGAATAATTTGGAAAAAAACTGGAAGGTGAAGGGGCCAGTTCTGGTTGGAATAAAGGTAGGATTGGTTCACAATGATGCTCTACCTCTGTGAAAAAAACAAACTGGGAGGTGCAAACAAAAATGTCTGTAATTCTGAAATCCTTCTTGGTGAGGCACCAGAAATAGTTTTCCATGAAAGGTAATTCATTTTGGATGAGAATGCTGGCTTGCAAGGAGGTTGGGTTAAGATTTTGCACAAAAAATGAAGGTCCTAAGGTGGTGATGCATCTATGACACGAGGATGTAGAAGGAAGGTTCCTTTTAGAAAAGCTTTGCACAGTTTATGTGCTGCAAGCCAAGAAGCTATAAAGCAGATATAAACATTTGGTATAGCTGTCTAATGAACGTTAATTGCAGAATAGCTTGAGAAAGTATCATCAAACGATGAGGGGAAATGAAAGCCTGACAGAAATGGAGCAGAAAAGGGGTCCAAGTCCTTGGTTGGATGCCTACATGGAGAAAAGTTTCCATTTGTTTTTGTAAACCTTGCAGGTGGATTCTTTGAGAAGATGATGGCATCTGAACCACTGTTTGGTGAAGGGTAGTATTAAAGGCAATTAGTGGAATTGGAGAAATCATGTGGTTAGTTTGAGGGAATGAATGTCCAGGTGAGGTTTGTTGGCGTATAGGACAAAATATCTGGCTGCTGATAGAGAAGCTACAGTTGCTACATGAGATAAGGCCTCAGCAAGAGAACCATATTTGATTAGGCCAGAAAAGTGGAAAGAGAATCATAGTAGCTTTGCATGTGGAGGCTTTCTGTAGAAATCTGGTGATCAAGGAGATAGGAAGAAAGGCACACAGGAGTTCAGGAGGCCAATGTCTCATTGGCGACATCAGGTTAAATTAGAGTCTGCATTTGGTATTGGATAGGTTCAAAAACAGATCACAGCAAGGCTGGCCTAAGTAGTGGAAGATGGTTTGTGCTACTGTAGGATTGAGACACCACTCATGAGACATTTGAAAGGCACTGCTGAGCCTATCTGCTATGCAGATGACTCTTTCCATGATGCATGTTGCTATCAGAAAGCAGTGTGAAGCTACTGCCCATTGTCACTCTCTCATGGCCTCTCTGCAAAGGGGATAAGATCTAGTTCTTCCCTGCTTGATACATATTACACTAGTGATGTGTCTGTCTGAGTGAATGGCAATCACCCCTGGTGGAAAGTAGTCCTAAACAGCCTGCAATGCTAAGTAAACTGCCCTAATCAGGCTGTTTATGTGAAGATTGGCTTCTATGTTTGTCCCAGTTCCTTCAACCATTCACTTCTCATAATCCACCCCCAAGAGAGGAGGAGTTCATGGTAAGTGCTGCCAGTGGTGTGGGGAGGATGAATGGGCACCGTAGACAGGCCAAAGGAGATTACAGCCACCAAGTTAGATGCTGTCAGCAGACCAAAGTCAGATGAACTTTAGTGTTCTTAGTGCTGGATAACTGAAGCCACAGTCCACACAGAGTGCACTGCAGTACCCACTTGTAAATTACAGGACCAGATGAAGCCATTAATCCAAGAACATTTTGATCTAGCAGAGTGGATGCAGAATTTCTTAATGACTAGAGCCTCTTATTTGGTAATTTTAGTATGCAAGATGATGTGTCCAGATGTCAGCTGGCGAAAACCAATGTCTGAGAAGGCTGAAGCTGGCAGTTTTATAAATGTACAGAGATACCTATGGACCAGTGGAGCTAAATCAAGTAATCTGTGGCAGTGATCAGGGACTCCATCGATGTACTGGCTAGGAGCCAACTGTCTGGATATGGGAGAATGTGGATTCCTTTGAGTCACACATGGGCTGCAACTACTGCCATGCACTTGGTAAACACTTGGGGGGAGGGGGGTGAAGAGTAGGCCTTGGAAAGGAAAGTGACTGGCTCCCACCTGGAAATTTAAGAATCTCCTGGATTCCTTAGCAATGCTGATTTGGAGATAGGCACCTTGGATATCTACTGAGCACATTCAGTTGTTTGTCTATAAGCAAGGCAAAAACTGCTTGCACAGTGATCATCCTGAACTGAATCTTGTGAAGTACCGATTTAGCTCGCTAAGATCTATAATTGGCCTGAGGGTCTTAATTTTCATTAGAACTAAAAAGAATGCAGAATAGACCCAAACCCTTTCTAACCTGCTGAGACCTCTTGGATGGCTCTTTTTTCTGGTACAGTAGCAATCTTCTCTTCTTGCTGCTGTGCACTGGTGGGGGTGGAATGTGTGGGAGTGGCAGAGACCATTTATGTGAAGGGGAGTAAAAGGCTATGGTATAGCCTTTGGATTTTATTGTCCTCACTCGTTTATCTTGTGTGATGACCATCAAAACATCCAAGTCAAGACAGAACAGACCCATTACTGCCTATGAAGAGAAGCAGTTGGGAAGCTTTCAGGGACTTTGGGGTTGTTTACCTAAAAAGAGACCCCCAAAATCCCAGGTTTTACCCCCGGTACAGTGCCTATTGAATGGGCCACCCCTATCAGAATATAGTCAAAGGATGGGTGTAGACCCATAAATAAATGACTTGCAGATGGATACAAAGATGCTGACACTGTGGCATCAAAGCCAGTGAGTGATGACCTTGCTGGTTTTGGGTGGGACAATGACTCCAAAGGCCACCTGTGCTGATACTTACACTGGAGAAGAAGGTTGTAGAGGGGAACAAGGGCCAACTTGATCCTTCAAGGAGAAAGAGGGGGATGTGTGACATCCACTTCAATCTGTGCCTTCAAAAATGCCTTCATCATCCTGTCCCAATCCATTTCATACGTACTGTGTAAAAGCTTAGATGACCTAAGAGAAGAAGACGAATGACAGCAGGAGGAGAGAAATTTCTCAGATGAATGTCCATTTGAGATCTTCTCTGGAAACCTGTCTTGTATTATGATAGTATCTACGTGGGAGGAGAGGCCCAGTACCACAAAAACATACCATACCTGGTATGGAAAGTGGAGCTGGGTTCCGGTCAAGATACCTTCTTTGCTGAAGAGATGCCTATGTCCTCTGCCTTTATTTCCCTTATTTCTTTTTATCAGATTTCTCTTTATCACTATCTTTTTCTTTTGCTTGGGAAAATAAGTACCTTAAGGATTAATTTGTTTTTATGGTCTAGTAAGGAGCACGTGCCAAAGTTCTTGCATATGTTACAAGCCATTAAATGGTGTTGTGACCCTATGCACACCATAAAGAGATTGTGGATGTCCTACGGTGGAATTTTCTAGCCTCATTTGCTGAAGCTCTTATCCATGTTATGCAATGCAAGCATGAACATCGTCCATTAAAGAAAAACACATTCTTTGACATTAAGCTATTGAAAATAATAAAGACTGTTAAGATATAAACTTTGATAAGTTTAAATATGCAAAACACACACACACACACACACACACACACACACACACACACAGACACACAAACACATACTTAAAATAGTTAGCAAAAACCTTAAAGTAAGCAGTAAATATCAAAGGACTAAATACATTATCAGAAACAGTAACATATTGTAAAAACTGTCCATACTACCAAGCTCTTAAGATAACATTACAGTTATATTGGACGAAAAAGCTGGAGAAATGATTTGGCCTTTGTGCTCTTCTTTTCTGAGCAGAAGTTAATAAAACTTTTTTTTTAAACAAGAAACTGATAGAGGTACATAGAAAAACAAATCTATAAAGCAAGATACTCGGGTAGTATTTAGCTATCTCTTAGAATCTGTCTGTCTTTCAGAGTAGCAAACATGTAAGGTATGGTTAGGAACAGATGCCTTACAGGGGTTTGGAAGGAGAATGAGATTTCTGCACTTGCTAGAGCTGTTCCTCAGGTCCATGAGACTGCTATATTCACATCAGTAGAATCAGACAGGATTAAGTCACATCTAACTTTTACTTGGGGGGGCCAATCCTTTAGAATGATACTCGTTCAGACACGAAGAAGCCAGTGTGCCAAAAAAGGAAGGGAGAAAAAAAAAAGTCTTCAGAAAGAAAACCTTACCCAAACTAATGACTGGTGCCAGAAGCATGGCCTCAAACTGAATGCCAAGAAATGCATAATCATCCTCTTTGGGAAAATGGCATCACCAGTAATTATCGCATTAATAACAGTACAGTAAGCATGCAATCAGTCATGAGGTACTTGGGCACCTAGGTTGATATCAACCTGACTTTTGACCACCATGTTGCCTCTGTTGTACAGAAGGCTTTCTACATGGCCCACATCATAAAGAAGGGTATTTCATCCAAGAACAAGGAGTTCATAACATCCCTGGACTCCTCCCTTATCAGACCCCTTATCGAGTACAGTGCCCCCATCAGCATGTACCTTGCCAAGCACATGAAGCAGCTGGAGAGACCACATAAGTTCCTAACCAGAAAAATCCAGGGTCTCAAACACCTATCCTATACAGATAGGATAAAAGCCCTGTCCCTCTACTTAGTCTCATACAGACTGCTCAGAGGTGACCTGTGTCTGGCATACAACGCTATCTCAGACCCCGCCTTGATGGAGTCGCTGCATATCTGTAAGTCTCAAAATCCACTCTCGCAACCCACACGTAAGGCCTTAACCTGGTCTGTGACATTAATGCAACTTGTTGGCAGGATAGAATTGTGTCCCAAAGACTCCCCCATCTGTGGAACAGACTCCTTCTCCATGTCAAGCAGAGTACCTCTCTAGCCCTCTTTATGAGGAACCTGGACGACTGGAAGGGAAACAGAAAATACACCCCTGGGATCCCACCTGTGTCCCTGCTGGACAGCAGAAACAGGTGCTAACTTTGAGGAAACAAGGGCAAAATTATTGGCTAGGCTTATAAGGGGCTCCAGGTCAATAGCCTAGTATCATCCTATGAACCTATATCCTGTGTTCAAATTCCTACTCCATCACAAGTCCAGAATGTAATATTTGGAAAGTACATGGGTGACCATCAAGAATGCATTAGCGAAGATACCCTGAATGGAAGATCCTGTAAAGCAAACAGAAACAGTAGCTACTGGTCTAGTTGGATGAGCTTTGATAGAAGCTGATAAAGGCTATCCATACTTTCCAAGAAACACGCTTTATTAAAAGGAAGAGACAAACATATATAAATGCAACTATTACAAAAGCAATTGTTATCTTGCAACTCTCTGATGAGGGGGCACTATTGGTGATGGTAAGGTAATCAAGTAGACATTTTCCAGACTGTGCCCAGTTATTAAGGCCTATGAAGCTGAAATGAGCAGCCATTTCATACATGGTGTAAAGCGTTTTGGAAAAACCTTAAATCCTTTTGACCTTTTTTTTCATAGCCTCTGAGATGAAACTGGGCAAGAAAATGAAATAAAAAAAAAGCTGATAAACAGCTGAGACATGGTTACTGATCACCCGGTGATTTATGAACATGCTGCCCACCATGCAGTGGCAGACCTCTCAATCATCCCGAATAACAGTGTTTACTGAGTTTTGGGGTCCCAATAATGGGGTGCCATGATTCCTGAGTGGCACCCCATTATTTCCGATTTTTCGAATCTATGTTTTAAATTTTCGCGCTTTTAGAGGTGACGTCATCACGTGTGTGATGACTTCAGCTCTGTCAGCATGCCGAGCATCTTTGAATAGGACTGCCGTTATTTACTAGGTTACCATGCTTACTTTACTTTCACAGGATTTACTTTACTTTCTGTGGTCAGGCAGAACACACAGGGATGAACTTTACTTTCTGCCATTCAGGCAGAACACAGACAGGATGCACTTTACTTTCTGCTGTTTGAGCAGAACAAGCAGAACAATTTTGACATGCAGAAGCCGTACAAGCAAAACAGACAGGATGTACTTCGAAGCCATACAAGCAGAACAATTTTGCCATGCAGAAGAAGCTGTTCGGGATTTACTTTACTTTTTGCTGTTTGGACAGAATTGGCATGCAGAAGCTTGTGGATGTACTTTATTTTCTGCCGTTCGGGCGGAACACAGGATGTACTTTACCTTCTGCCGTTCGGGCAAAACACAGATAGGATGTGCATACTGTGTGTGTGTGTGTGTGTGTGTGTGTGTGTGTGTGTGTGTGTGCCAAGTCTAGGTAAGGAAAACTTCCACTTTGTGCATGAGAACGGAGCACACAGATACTATATATAGGTAAGAAAACTTTTACTGATGTCCATTACTCCTTTACTTTTGCTGCTGCTGAGCAGGCATCCAACCTTTACTGCTTTACTTTTGCTGCTGGAGCCCCATTCCATTCACAGACAGGACCATCATGCTGTGCATAGTGTGAATTTACCAGTTATGTTTCCCATGTAATGAGAACGGAGCACAGATACTACTAAGAAAACTTTTATTGATGTCCGGTACTGCTTTACTTTTGCTGCAGTCCCATTCCATTTACAGGTGAAGTGTGTGAATTTACCAGTTACATTTTCCATCTGCCGCACATTTGTTGATGAATGCTGCACATTTATTGTTGAATTAGCGGGGTTGGGGTAATAAATTACCAAGAACAGGTCCGTATGTTGCATTTTGAATTACAGAACCATTTCCGTTTCTGCCATTTCATTTATTCATGGGGGGGGGGGGGTTAGTATGCTGCAAACTGGTTTACTTCTGCTGTTGTTCAGCAGGCATCCGTTAATGCTTTACTTTTGCTGCTGCAGTCCCATTCAGTTCAAAGGACCATGCGGTGCACATTTGAAGTGTGAGAATTTACCAGTTACGTTTTCCATCATTTATTGATAAAGTGGATTACCAAGAAAAGGTCCTTACGTTGCATTTGAATTACAGAACCAATTTCTGTTTCTGCCACTTTATTTATGTGTGTGTGTGTGTGTGTGTGTGTGTGTGTGTGTGTGTGTGTGTGTGTGTGTGTGTATGTTTGGAATGCTTGGCTCATACTTTTGGTCTGTTCCTCTTAAAATTTGGATGGTGCAGTGGTAGAGTTGTTGCCTCACAGTGAGAGATTCTCTGGTTAGATTCTCGGCTGAAGTGCCTTCTGTGTGGAGTCTGCATGTCCTCCCTGTGTTTGTCTGGGTTTCCTCTGTGTGCTCTGGCTTCCTCCCAATATACAAATGCAACGTAAGGACCTGTACCGTTGCTTCCTAGCAGCAACCTCTTCATTAGCTACAGATCTCTTTAATTTGGAATTATTTGGATGACTTTTACTTCTGCAAAGACTGTGCATATATTTACTGATACTGGTGGACTGTAGAAGTCTGAGTAGACTTTATAATGGAAATGTTCTGAATTGGGCAGTTTTTTCATTATTGGTTCATGCATTTTGTTTAATTGCTTACTGGAAAAATGTTCAAAACAATACATTTAAAATGCTGTAACAGGTGTGCTGTATTATACAAGGAATATAATTTAATAGTCAGGAAGGTGTATCAAAGAAAACATGCATGTTTCGTGTGCAAGGGGCCGGTGATTTGAAAACAGCCCAAAGGTAATCTTTATCCACCACTGGCCAGATGCAATTTCTTTGAATATGGGTTTCAATGAATGAGAGTTTCATGGATAGAGAAGTTTTAATACTAAGTCTATTTTCATTGTGAGACTGTATTGCTTTGTTTAGCAGATGTCTGTTATTTTTTGTGCTACAAAATGTAAAACCAGTTTTAAAAGAAATACAAATAATCATTGTATAAGTAAAGCAGTATACACATTACAGTGTTTATGGTAAATGGGGTGAAATAGCCAAGTAATAGGACATTGGAATGGCTGCAGGGGGACTCTGGGGCCATATATTTGTTGTCTGTTCTTCAGTTTGCATTTGAAATGTGGAATCCCACAATTCCATTGGGGAGGGCATGGTTACATAAGTATGTATGCAGATTACATGTTAATCAGCGTACAGATTTGTACCTATTTTTCATGGGCCTTTGTCCACATTTTTGATGTTTCCAGTTTGAGAGGTATGTGCAGTGGTGTCTGATAGTTAAGTGGTACTGGTGAACATATCTAGTACCCTGTAAAGAAAGGTCAATGAGACTGGTTAATTTTACAGCCCTGACTAATAGAAGTTGAGTAGATGGCTGAATCCATGAAACTGTGTGCAACTAACAAAGCTCAACAAGAAAACTATCAGCACAACTGGAGTTTCTGAAACAGTGGAAGGTAATGACCAAGTCATTTATATATACACAGACACACACACACACACACACACACACGAGTGTGTGTGTGTGTGTGTTTATATACATATACATGTATATGTATGTATGTATGTATGTGCGTGTGTGTATATATATATATATATATATTTTATATATGTACTTCACTATCTTAAAATACTAACATCTCGAAGTTCAGTACCTCGAGACGAAAGTGCCAAAAGTGCACCTGATCAAATTTGAAGTCTCAAATTCGAGGTTGTGGTGGCGTGGTAAGTGGGATTTGTTGTGTTTCTAAGGGGCGGTGTGATGTGGGAAATGGTTTTCCTGCTGTTGTGTGGATATTCAGTTAAGTGGTGTTTTTTTAAGGGTTTTGGGTAGGGATTTGAGTATGTGTGTGTTGGGAAGTTGTAGGTGTAGGTTAGGGTAGGTAGGTTAGAGTATGAGTGTGTAAGTATTGAGAGTGGTGGTGTTTGTACAAAGGTAATGTAGAGTATGTAGTGGTGGGTTTAGTGTTTTCCTTTTTAGTGCGACCTTGGAGTTAGCATATATAAGTAGCAGGGGTGTAGGGGGCGCAGCCCCCCACATGGGGGGAGCAAGGAGGCTTGCCCCCCCTACTTATATGTAGGGTAGGTGTATGTATTTGTGTTATTGTGTTTGTGTGTGTTTTGTTGGTATGTAGGGAAGAAGGTGTATGTATGTTTGTGTGGTGGATTGTGTATTTAAAAGTCTCGATTTTGAATTTTATGCTTTTGGGGTTTCGATGTTGTGAATGTGCGGCTTTATAGTCTCGAGATACTGAAGTTTGAGATTTCAATATTTCAAGATTATAAAGTGAATCCATATAGATATACGTATACATATACATATATATATATATATATATATATATATATACATATACATATACACACACATATATATATATATATATATATATATATATACATATAAACTGAAAAGTGGACTGGACACAAGAAGAGTCAAATATGAACTGACTGGGCCCACAGTGTTTACAAACTGGGTCAGAATGTTGTTGGATGAGACCAAGTCATATAGTGGTTAGACTGAGTTATACAAGCCAAACAACCAACACACACACAAACCAAATTTGCAGAGGCACTAAATAGCAATCTTCCCAAACCTCAAATATCTCCTAAGCCTCTTAATGGCAAAGCCTATCCTCAGCGATCTTGAATGCACTCATATAAAGCAATACAAAACACCACACATACTCCTACACCCAGTGAAGCCCCAACAGGAAAGCCCTTAAGACACATTACCCATAAGTCTTGTCATAGAGGACTCCACTGGATGACACACAGATGCCCTATTCCCCAGACCAAACAAGGAGAACAAAATGATCAATTACTTATCTGGGGCCAGACCTGCCAAGTTATGCATTCACTCAAGTCACTACAACACAGATATCAGTATGACTCCATCATAGTCCATGTGGGCATTAATGACCTGAAATGCACCTCCCTGGACTCTATGAAGAGAAACATTATTAATCCCTCTGAATGTGTCTTAGGCAGGCATGTGCCATGCACTGAGCAGCATTCTACCTTCACCAAGAATGATGCCATGGTATGAACAAAAGATGATGGAGTTCAATATCTGGCTTAGTATTTGGTGCCTTTCCAGGGTTATTCAATATTCGTTAACATGGGAGGACATGGGTAACAAAACTATGCTGCTTTGCAAAAGATGGTCTGCACCTATCCCAGCCAAGCTAAAACTTTATCCACCTCCTTTGAGCCTTTTTTAGTCAATACCAAATTCAAAATCCTGCAGACATAGCAAATAAAACCCAAAGAAAACTAAAGATGTTACTGCTCAATGCTAGGAGCCAAAGCAAGAAACTCCACATCCTCCAAGCTTTCCTCACTCTGGGAGATGCAGACATCTGTGCAGTTACCAAGACATGGCTTAAATCTGCAAAAGTACTCTGGCAGTGCAAGGCTTCAGTGCCTTCCACACATTTAGACCATAAGCGGCACAGACTGGGACAAAAGATGGAGTCTCGATCTACACTAGCAACAAGTATACTTCTAGGCTGGTTGAAAAGTACAATGCCCTGGAGTTTATACATGTAAATCACCATAGACAAAGTTCTATACCCTATCCCAGGAAGCTATAGGTCACCTTCTATGTCCCAAGAATAACATAGCTCCTACCTAGACCTACTGGAGACATTCACCATTAAACCCAGTACCCTATTTATGGGAGACCAACTATCCCTCTACAGACTGTGAAACATACACTGCCTCAACCCACAGGCACATTTTCTGGGCTCTATTAACACAAATGCCTTTGTACAAATACTGTGTGCAAAAATAAGAGTTTCAAACATACTGGACCTGGTACTCTCCAATGTGAGAGATTGGGAGAGCGCTGCATACCCACCCACATCACGTCCTCACTAGTGAGGGCAGGCCACATAGCTGTCTCCATCTAGTGTTTCTAAATATATATAAATGCAACTATTACAAAAGCAATTGTTATCTTGCAACTCTCTGATGAGGGGGCACTATTGGTGATGGTAAGGTAATCAAGTAGACATTTTCCAGACTGTGCCCAGTTATTAAGGCCTATGAAGCTGAAATGAGCAGCCATTTCATACATGGTGTAAAGCGTTTTGGAAAAACCTTAAATCCTTTTGACCTTTTTTTCATAGCCTCTGAGATGAAACTGGGCAAGAAAATGAAATAAAAAAAAAGCTGATAAACAGCTGAGACATGGTTACTGATCACCCGGTGATTTATGAACATGCTGCCCACCATGCAGTGGCAGACCTCTCAATCATCCCGAATAACAGTGTTTACTGAGTTTTGGGGTCCCAATAATGGGGTGCCATGATTCCTGAGTGGCACCCCATTATTTCCGATTTTTCGGATCTATGTTTTAAATTTTCGCGCTTTTAGAGGTGACGTCATCACGTGTGTGATGACTTCAGCTCTGTCAGCATGCCGAGCATCTTTGAATAGGACTGCCGTTATTTACTAGGTTACCATGCTTACTTTACTTTCACAGGATTTACTTTACTTTCTGTGGTCAGGCAGAACACACAGGGATGAACTTTACTTTCTGCCATTCAGGCAGAACACAGACAGGATGTACTTTACTTTCTGCCGTTTGGGCAGAACAAGCAGAACAATTTTTGCCATGCAGAAGCCGTACAAGCAACACAGACAGGATGTACTTCGAAGCCATACAAGCAGAACAATTTTGCCATGCAGAAGAAGCTGTTCGGGATTTACTTTACTTTTTGCTGTTTGGACAGAATTGGCATGCAGAAGCTTGTGGATGTACTTTATTTTCTGCCGTTCGGGCGGAACACAGGATGTACTTTACCTTCTGCCGTTCGGGCAAAACACAGATAGGATGTGCATACTGTGTGTGTGTGTGTGTGTGTGTGTGTGTGTGTGTGTGTGTGTGTGTGTGTGCCAAGTCTAGGTAAGGAAAACTTCCACTTTGTGCATGAGAACGGAGCACACAGATACTATATATAGGTAAGAAAACTTTTACTGATGTCCATTACTCCTTTACTTTTGCTGCTGCTGAGCAGGCATCCAACCTTTACTGCTTTACTTTTGCTGCTGGAGCCCCATTCCATTCACAGACAGGACCATCATGCTGTGCATAGTGTGAATTTACCAGTTATGTTTCCCATGTAATGAGAACGGAGCACAGATACTACTAAGAAAACTTTTATTGATGTCCGGTACTGCTTTACTTTTGCTGCAGTCCCATTCCATTTACAGGTGAAGTGTGTGAATTTACCAGTTACATTTTCCATCTGCCGCACATTTGTTGATGAATGCTGCACATTTATTGTTGAATTAGCGGGGTTGGGGTAATAAATTACCAAGAACAGGTCCAGTATGTTGCATTTTGAATTACAGAACCATTTCCGTTTCTGCCATTTCATTTATTCATGGGGGGGGGGGGGTTAGTATGCTGCAAACTGGTTTACTTCTGCTGTTGTTCAGCAGGCATCCGTTAATGCTTTACTTTTGCTGCTGCAGTCCCATTCAGTTCAAAGGACCATGCGGTGCACATTTGAAGTGTGAGAATTTACCAGTTACGTTTTCCATCATTTATTGATAAAGTGGATTACCAAGAAAAGGTCCTTACGTTGCATTTGAATTACAGAACCAATTTCCGTTTCTGCCACTTTATTTATGTGTGTGTGTGTGTGTGTGTGTGTGTGTGTGTGTGTGTGTGTGTGTGTGTGTGTATGTATGTATGTATGTTTGGAATGCTTGGCTCATACTTTTGGTCTGTTCCTCTTAAAATTTGGATGGTGCAGTGGTAGAGTTGTTGCCTCACAGTGAGAGATTCTCTGGTTAGATTCTCGGCTGAAGTGCCTTCTGTGTGGAGTCTGCATGTCCTCCCTGTGTTTGTCTGGGTTTCCTCTGTGTGCTCTGGCTTCCTCCCAATATACAAATGCAACGTAAGGACCTGTACCGTTGCTTCCTAGCAGCAACCTCTTCATTAGCTACAGATCTCTTTAATTTGGAATTATTTGGATGACTTTTACTTCTGCAAAGACTGTGCATATATTTACTGATACTGGTGGACTGTAGAAGTCTGAGTAGACTTTATAATGGAAATGTTCTGAATTGGGCAGTTTTTTCATTATTGGTTCATGCATTTTGTTTAATTGCTTACTGGAAAAATGTTCAAAACAATACATTTAAAATGCTGTAACAGGTGTGCTGTATTATACAAGGAATATAATTTAATAGTCAGGAAGGTGTATCAAAGAAAACATGCATGTTTCGTGCAAGGGCCGGTGATTTGAAAACAGCCCAAAGGTAATCTTTATCCACCACTGGCCAGATGCAATTTCTTTGAATATGGGTTTCAATGAATGAGAGTTTCATGGATAGAGAAGTTTTAATACTAAGTCTATTTTCATTGTGAGACTGTATTGCTTTGTTTAGCAGATGTCTGTTATTTTTTGTGCTACAAAATGTAAAACCAGTTTTAAAAGAAATACAAATAATCATTGTATAAGTAAAGCAGTATACACATTACAGTGTTTATGGTAAATGGGGTGAAATAGCCAAGTAATAGGACATTGGAATGGCTGCAGGGGGACTCTGGGGCCATATATTTGTTGTCTGTTCTTCAGTTTGCATTTGAAATGTGGAATCCCACAATTCCATTGGGGAGGGCATGGTTACATAAGTATGTATGCAGATTACATGTTAATCAGCGTACAGATTTGTACCTATTTTTCATGGGCCTTTGTCCAAATTTTTGATGTTTCCAGTTTGAGAGGTATGTGCAGTGGTGTCTGATAGTTAAGTGGTACTGGTGAACATATCTAGTACCCTGTAAAGAAAGGTCAATGAGACTGGTTAATTTTACAGCCCTGACTAATAGAAGTTGAGTAGATGGCTGAATCCATGAAACTGTGTGCAACTAACAAAGCTCAACAAGAAAACTATCAGCACAACTGGAGTTTCTGAAACAGTGGAAGGTAATGACCAAGTCATTTATATATACACACACACACACACACACGAGTGTGTGTGTGTGTTTATATACATATACATGTATATGTATGTATGTATGTATGTGTGTGTGTGTATATATATATATATATATATATATATGTATATATATATATATATATATATATATATATATTTTATATATGTACTTCACTATCTTAAAATACTAACATCTCGAAGTTCAGTACCTCGAGACGAAAGTGCCAAAAGTGCACCTGATCAAATTTGAAGTCTCAAATTCGATGTTGTGGTGGCGTGGTAAGTGGGATTTGTTGTGTTTCTAAGGGGCGGTGTGATGTGGGAAATGGTTTTCCTGCTGTTGTGTGGATATTCAGTTAAGTGGTGTTTTTTTAAGGGTTTTGGGTAGGGATTTGAGTATGTGTGTGTTGGGAAGTTGTAGGTGTAGGTTAGGGTAGGTAGGTTAGAGTATGAGTGTGTAAGTATTGAGAGTGGTGGTGTTTGTACAAAGGTAATGTAGAGTATGTAGTGGTGGGTTTAGTGTTTTCCTTTTTAGTGCGACCTTGGAGTTAGCATATATAAGTAGCAGGGGTGTAGGGGGCACAGCCCCCCACATGGGGGGAGCAAGGAGGCTTGCCCCCCCTACTTATATGTAGGGTAGGTGTATGTATTTGTGTTATTGTGTTTGTGTGTGTTTTGTTGGTATGTAGGGAAGAAGGTGTATGTATGTTTGTGTGGTGGATTGTGTATTTAAAAGTCTCGATTTTGAATTTTATGCTTTTGGGGTTTCGATGTTGTGAATGTGCGGCTTTATAGTCTCGAGATACTGAAGTTTGAGATTTCAATATTTCAAGATTATAAAGTGAATCCATATAGATATACATATACATATATATATATATATATATATATATATATACATATACACACACACATATATATATATATATATATATATATATACATATAAACTGAAAAGTGGACTGGACACAAGAAGAGTCAAATATGAACTGACTGGGCCCACAGTGTTTACAAACTGGGTCAGAATGTTGTTGGATGAGACCAAGTCATATAGTGGTTAGACTGAGTCATACAAGCCAAACAACCAACACACACACAAACCAAATTTGCAGAGGCACTAAATAGCAATCTTCCCAAACCTCAAATATCTCCTAAGCCTATTAATGGCAAAGCCTATCCTCAGCGATCTTGAATGCGCTCATATAAAGCAATACAAAACACCACACATACTCCTACACCCAGTGAAGCCCCAACAGGAAAGCCCTTAAGACACATTACCCATAAGTCTTGTCATAGAGGACTCCACTGGATGACACACAGATGCCCTATTCCCCAGACCAAACAAGGAGAACAAAATGATCAATTACTTATCTGGGGCCAGACCTGCCAAGTTATGCATTCACTCAAGTCACTACAACACAGATATCAGTATAACTCCATCATAGTCCATGTGGGCATTAATGACCTGAAATGCACCTCCCTGGACTCTATGAAGAGAAACATTATTAATCCCTCTGAATGTGTCTTAGGCAGGCATGTGCCATGCACTGAACAGCATTCTACCTTCACCAAGAATGATGCCATGGTATGAACAAAAGATGATGGAGTTCAATATCTGGCTTAGTATTTGGTGTCTTTCCAGGGTTATTCAATATTCGTTAACATGGGAGGACATGGGTAACAAAACTATGCTGCTTTGCAAAAGATGGTCTGCACCTATCCCAGCCAAGCTAAAACTTTATCCACCTCCTTTGAGCCTTTTTTAGTCAATACCAAATTCAAAATCCTGCAGACATAGCAAATAAAACCCAAAGAAAACTAAAGATGTTACTGCTCAATGCTAGGAGCCAAAGCAAGAAACTCCACATCCTCCAAGCTTTCCTCACTCTGGGAGATGCAGACATCTGTGCAGTTACCAAGACATGGCTTAAATCTGCAAAAGTACTCTGGCAGTGCAAGGCTTCAGTGCCTTCCACACATTTAGACCATAAGCGGCACAGACTGGGACAAAAGATGGAGTCTCGATCTACACTAGCAACAAGTATACTTCTAGGCTGGTTGAAAAGTACAATGCCCTGGAGTTTATCCATGCAAATCACCATAGACAAAGTTCTATACCCTATCCCAGGAAGCTATAGGTCACCTTCTATGTCCCAAGAATAACATAGCTCCTACCTAGACCTACTGGAGACATTCACCATTAAACCCAGTACCCTATTTATGGGAGACCAACTATCCCTCTACAGACTGTGAAACATACACTGCCTCAACCCACAGGCACATTTTCTGGGCTCTATTAACACAAATGCCTTTGTACAAATACTGTGTGCAAAAATAAGAGTTTCAAACATACTGGACCTGGTACTCTCCAATGTGAGAGATTGGGAGAGCGCTGCATACCCACCCACATCACGTCCTCACTAGTGAGGGCAGGCCACATAGCTGTCTCCATCTAAATAAAAATCAACTTGGTAATCCCAGCAAACCCCTGCAACAGTTAGGGACTATTCCAAAGCAAACTACATCCTATTAAATGACAGTGTGTCAAAATTCAATGCCCCTCCTAACCCTGAGTTCACAGTAACCTAAGCATAATTGTTCACAGGGACTCTGTACATCATGTAAATGGATGTACAGAGACCCCTGTACCTGCTAGAGGGCCAAAACAAACCACATTGGTGGAATTCTAACTTTAACACAACATACAACAAAAATTAAAAAGGCATGGCTAAAATCAGAAAAAGCAATTCCCATAATGATTATAGCTCTCTAACTAAACATAACAGGAAGCTAAGAGGACTAATTCAGTCCAACAAGGCCTGTTACTAGGTGAAAATAGCCTCACAGGCTAAAGACAATGACAAGGCCTTCTACAGTTATACTCATAACCTCAAAAGCAACAGACAGCAGTGTGCTGAACTAGTAGTCAGTGGTGCCACCTACACTCAGCAGAGTAACATTAACTAATCCACTGGCTAACAAATTTAGCTCAAACTTCACCCCCCCCCCCCCACACACACACACACACACACCACGACCCACAAAATGCTTACTAGCATAACCTCAACTATTAGCAGGGAGCAGGTCCCAGCAGCATTTGCTGAATTCAAAACACAGCCTCACTGGTTACTGACAATATCCAGGGATGCCTCAAATAGCTTGAAACATGACCTATAAGGGCAGGTTGAGTCACTTTTCAACTACAGCTTCAAAACAGGCTTTGTACTATGAAAAGTGGAGGACTGCAACAGTTATCCCACTTTACAAGGATGGACAATCAACAGACTCAGGAAACTACAGACCATTAATCTGACTAGTCTAATATGCAAAGCCATGAAATGAATTATCATGGAAATGATCGCTAGAGAGAGAGGCAACCTTCAGGTACTAGACCCAACCCAGTTTAGCTTTCTCAAGGGAAAGTCATGCCTACTAGCAAATAAGACTTCTTGTGAAGTCCTCCAAAGCTAACCATGAATCCAAATTAGCTTCTTCAACTAAGGAGAACCATAAGGCATTCTTTAGTCACATCAGTAAACTAAAAGGAAAGGCCCAGACTTGTGCTAAACTGGTACTTAATGATACCACACATACTGAGCTTGTGGACATTGCTAACCTGTTAACAGACAGGTTAATTGAAACTTCACTCCCCTGTCTCTGCCACACTTAACCCAAGACACCCCTATCACCCGTAGTCTCCCTTGTATCTCTAAAGAGGTTGGGAATGCCCTCTCTAAGGTCAAAAACACAGCATCCATGGGACTTGATAACATCCCAGGCTGCGTCCTACATGGGCTCGAACAAGAATTAACACCACCACTGGGTACTCTTTTCAATCACAGTCTAAGCACTGGCTTCATCCCAGCTGAACGGAAAAAGGCCACTGTTATTCCCTTGCTCAAAGGTGGTGCTTCTACTGACCCTGGGAACTACAGACCTATTAGCCTTACTCGCCTTATCTACAAGGCCATGGAGAGACGCATCATGGATCTTATCAACAAAGATATTGGTAACCTCCAAACACTTGACCCTACTCAATTTGGATTTGTCAAAGGTAGATCATCCCTGCTAAACCTGGTGGACTTCGAGAGAGAGAGAGTCACCAAGGACCTTGATGAGGGGAAATATGTGCATACAGCCTACCAAGACTTAGCCAAGGCTTTTGACACCATCCCCACTCAGGCATAACTGACAAACTCACCCAGCTAGGTATCAACCTGTATACCATTAGATGAGTTGCTAACTGGCTCAGTAATAAAACCTATATAGTCAAATTAGGTAAATCCATCTCCAACTGCAGACCTGTATCCACTGGTGTTCCACACGGATCAGTCCTGAGACCTCTATTGTTTAGAATCTATTTCTCAGAAGTGTAAGCTAAAGGTCTGCGGCTGACAAGGTTTGCTGATGACTGCAAACTGGGAGTGGTAGTAGAATCTCCAAACAATGTCAACATCCTAAATATGGTCCTACACAAACAAATGATTGGTGCCAAAGTTATGGCCTTAAACTCAATGAAAAAAAAATTATTACCATCCCTTTCAGTAACAGTGATGTTCCTGCTAACTACCACATAAATAAAAACAACCTAAGTACACATTCAGTGGCAAGAGACCTGGGCACACCTTTGACCACCATGTCTTCACATATGAGTGCTATTATGAAGCACACTGGGCACAAAATACAACTTAAGCACGTTCCTTCCATTAATACAGGGAACTTCCTCAGAATAACCAAACATTTATATAAAAATAATCAGTGACGTCACTCATAGTCAATCAGTTTCACCTTCTTACAATTAATGTAAAGTCAAACTTACTAAATAGTAAAATACTGTTACCCTTTCCATTTACAAAACAATTAAAAAATTAAGCTGTCCTAAAAATTTACACTTTTTACAGTCTAAAAAGCCTTTTATAGAAATGTTATCATTTAATCATGGTGCACTATCAGCTCTCAGGAAAATTTGCCATTTGAACGCCAAATATTCTAAGAATTAAAGGACCCCACAAATTTATTTTTGTCCACTCCTTCTATTACTAAACATTGAAACTTTCAAAAATGCTCAAAGGAAAGTGAATGCCTTGCTAATGCATTGGTGTTATCTTTCTTTTTAATGGCATAGATATGTTCTCTTATCCTATCCTTTAACTTTATTTTGGTCTTGCCTATACAGAAATGGTTGCAGTTTGCACAGACTGCTAAATACACCAACCCTTCACTATAATACACATATTTACTTTTAGCTACAAAGGTGTAATTAATATGCTTGAAATGAAAACTATTGGCTGCCATAATATATCTACAAAAAGAACATAGTTGACATAAATATGTACCTGTTTTAACATCTTTACTCGTTATATAAGCTGTATTACATGATTTTTCTAGAATCTGTTTAAGATTTTTACTTTTTCTATATGTAAATTTTGGTTTACTTCCTATAACTTAACTAGCTCCTGATTACCTGTAATTATTTAACAATTATCAGCTATTATTCTATGAATCTCTGGACATTCAACACTAACAGGAACAGGAAAAGTGCTACAAGATTCTTTGTTCTTGTTTTTCTTACATTGAGGTGTATTTCTAACATTAAACCCTTGTTGTAAAATTGATAGAAACTTAATCTGTCTTTGTTCAATAATTTGCTCAGAAATTGAGGTAAGTGCATCACTAGGATATCCTCTTTGATGAAATAAGTCAATTAAATAATTAAATTTCAAAAAACTATAATTTCACTTATTAATCTACTTAATCTAATTAACTGACCTACTGTAGATGATTTATTTATTTTATTTTGCATTTGTTAACTGGGACAGTCTGACTGGACCAGGTCCATTTACAGCTGAGGCCCAGGGAGAAAAGTTCCACATATATTAACAGAAAGAATAGAATTTATTACATAGTAGTAAAAAACTGATACTAACACATTACAACAGCAAAACTCCAGCTAGAAAGACAAAAATATAAAAGAGACAGGATAAATTCAGCAGTTGAACAGACGAAATACATTTAACATTGAGAGTCATGACATACATTATGTTAAAAAGAAGTACCTATATTAAAGGGATAAACAACTGTAGCATTTACATTAGTCAAGTAATAAGCCTTTCAACATTCCACAGAACTTAAGCAGTGGTTTTAGGTTATGCATGGGGGCAAAGCCAGGTGCTTATGAGATGTGATTTTAAAGAGTTTTTGAAGTGTGAGGTGGTGGGGATAGAGGTCAGTGATGGGAGGAGTTTGTTCCCAATTTTTAGCAACAATGTGGGAGAATAGCGTTTTTCCAGCAGTGTTATTAAACCTAGAGATGCACAGAAGTGATTTGTCACTAGAACGGAGTGTGCGATATGTTGCATAGTAGGTAAGTAATTGACTTAGTGATAGGGTTTTATCAGGATACTTCAGAATGTTATAGGGCAGTAACCAGTTGGTGGTAATTTAGTAGTTGAAGAAATTCTAACCATTTTAAGTTGCTTAGAGCTAGACAATGATGGGATCTGAAGGTGGCGTTGTTAGCAAATTTGGGAATATTATTATAGCATGACTCAAGTTTATCAAGGTCAAGCTTTCTGATATGGGTAAGAATTGGTGTTGCATTCATTAGTGTGGACAAAATGGGCTAGGGTGATCTATGCTTAATCTGAGAAAAAGTTTTTGTGTCTGTATAATGAGCCCATTTTTTTGTGAACCTTTTTGATGGCATCATAATGAAGATAAGTATTCACAAAGGTGTCTTTATGATAGATTTTACTAGTAAAGCTTTCTGTACTAACATGCATAAACACTTCTACATCTAAAAAGGTACTTGTTTTCCTTTTGGACTAATGACAAATTTTAACCATCTAACACTTCTGTTAACTTGCTGAATAAATTCATGTGGTACTGTATGATCCCCTACCCATATAAAAATTAAATCATCAATGTATCTTTTATAAAATTTAACAAATTTAAAATTTGGCATTTTAACTAAATATTCTTTTTCCCACCAGCATAAGACTAAATTGGCAAAAACTGGAGCAACTTGGGCTCCCATTGCTATTTCACTTATCTGGTGGAAAATAGTATTGTTAGACATAAAAAATATTGCTTACAATCAATTCTAATAATTGGCAAATGCTATTTATATCATATTTCAATTGTTTTCCATATTTAGTCAAATAAAGTCTTACAAACTCTAAACCTTCTTCTTGTTCTATGCAAGTATAAAGGGATATCACATCTATGGTACACAGTAGAGTTTCCTGTCTTGCACACTTGTAATTTTTAAGCAAATCCAAAAATAGCCAGGAATCTTTCAAGTAGTATTCACCTAACTGTACTACTGGATTTAAAATTTCATCCAAAAACATTGAAATTTTGATAGTTTTATTAAAAGGCGCTGGCACTATTGGGCTGAAAGGTGGATGCTGTGAATCTCTGTGTATTTTTGGTATTCCAAAAAGAAAATTCAACTGTGGTTGGTCTGCTATTAGATATTCATATAATTCCAAAGTTAAACAGCCTTGATGTAACGGGTCTAGTAAACTTAAATCTACCCTTTGATAGCTCTTCATAACTATATCTTTAATTACCAGTTTATAATTATTTTAATCCGAAAGTAATTGTAACATTGCTGCATTATAATCTTTTACTTCCATTATCACAATTCCATGTCCTTTATCTGTCCTCATATATCTTAATTCTGAGCAATTGCTTAACTTTAAGGGCCTCAAATTGTTTAAATTCTACCTACCATTCAACTTAATTTTCTTTTTGTTATTATGATTATTATGAAAAAGCTCGTATAATTCAGTCTTGCATGCTGTCACAAAAGTATGTAATGTATTCAATAAAGGAGGGTTGATACTAACAGGTTTCTTAAATAACAAATGACTACTTTTAACATCAAGTAAGATATACTCTAAATTTAATTTTTTTTAAAAAATTTAGAATCCAACAAAATGTTAACTACAGATGTCTTATTTGTTGGTATAAAAGAAAAACCTTTTGATAAAAGGTAAAGTTCTTCTATCGTAAAAGTTTTTTTTATTAACTTGAAAACAGGAAACCATTGTTTATCGTCCTTTGTTTTTTCCCGTTTTTCTTTACTATAACATTCAAACCTTCTTGATTTGGTGGTAAACTCGCTGTTTCTGTTGTTCGAGAGGAAAAAGGAGGAGGAGAAATAATGTCACTAGAGTCACTTGACACACTCACTGTGGCTTCTTTACTGCTAGGAGCTTTAGTAGGCTCTGATGCATTAACATCAATGTTGCTAGAAAAAGAATCAAGTCTATCCAAGTTTGTGCCTGTACGCTTTCTTTTTTGAATATTGGCCATATATGTATTTGCAACAGAATGGCTTTTCTTTTTAAGCATAAATGCCTGCTTACGTTGATAGACATCAATCAATGTCTCTGTCTAACTTTTTGTGCTTATTAATAACTAATTCCATGTGCCTATCAAGTTCTTCTGCTAAGTTGTGATACAAGTACTGATAAGATATAAACATGAAAGTTAAAGGACATGATAAGAGAACATATCTATGCCATTAAAAAGAAGGATAACACCAATGCTTTAGCAAGGCATTCACTTTCCTGTGAACATTTTAGAATGTTTCAAATTTTAGTAATAGAAGGAGTGGACAAAAAGAAACATGTGGGGTCCTTTAATTCTTATTTCAAATATTTGGAGTTAAAATGGCAAAATTTCCTGAGAGCTGAGTGCACCAGGATTACATGATAAAATTTCTATAAGAAGTTTTTTAAACTATAAAAAAAGTGTAAAATTTTAAGGCAGTTTAATTTTAAATTGTTTTGTGAATAGAAAAGGTAGCAGCATTTTACTATTTAGTAGGTTTGACTTTACATTAATTGTAAGAAGGCGAAACTGACTGGCTATAATTAGTGACATCACTGATTATTTGTATATAAATGTGTTTGGTTGCATGTTTTTGGTTATTCTGAGGAAATTCCCTGTAAGGAACAAAAGTACTTAAGTTATATTTTGTGTCCAGTAAGCTTCATACAAAAAGTGTGTTTTTAAATATGAGTGCTATTACTTGAACCGTGAATAGCCTGACTAACCGAAGTAAGCTATAAAGGATTACAGGTTTTCTATATACTTTAAGACTATGAGCTGTAGCCCTAAGGAAACTTATTTAAATGTGCAGAGGCATTCTGTATTAGTGTGAGTTGATTGGGATAAAGGGTTTGCCTCATTACCAGGGCAGCATAAGACAGGGGTAATATTACTGGTGGCATACACGTCGCCAAAAATGGTAAGAGAAATTTTGAAAAGGGTGTCAAGATTATGTAGAAATGAATGCGTTTACTGGACTGTGGAGAGTTACAATCTCCTATTTACAGCAACACTGCTTTCTAAGGGCTCTCTCTCATTTTAGTATCAAAGTCCTTTCTCCACACTCCTGGGTGGATTATTTTATACATTAGAGACTGAATGAGAGAGATTTAGGAAGGGGTGTTGCACTAAACAGAAGACTGGAATACTGTAAACAAGGCAAATAAGGTGAGACGGGAAACTACTAAAGTCATATGGTCACCAAGATTAGGAAAGTATGGGCCCACTGCGTGGACCTGCTGTTATCAAATGAATGCAGCAAGCTGGGATGACAAGGTCAGGGTGGTCTTAGAATATGGTCTGAGACAATATCATGGGAGTAACTTTTACAGTTGAGTCCCTGGGGTAACTGGGCACATGGCTTCAATAAGTATGCCTTACAGGGCACACTGAGGCTGGGATTTATGGAGATGATAAAAATACTGGCTCTAGAAGGTCACTGCATAGGTGATAACCCTTTTCCTATTTTTGCACTTGGGGTTGGGGTAAGGATGGATAGATAAGATCAGTCAGGCAAATGGAAATAAGTGACTTACTGAGAAGCTTCTCCTACAGTAGCTTCAATGATAAAAAAGAGACAGGAAGTATCTGAAACAAAAGGATTTATTAGTAGGGCACATAAGGCCCTGGCAGGTGGGTTACACCAAAAAAATTGTTACAGGAGTGGCAGGAACTGCTGGATATTGAAGATGACATTTCAATGCCCTGATATTTATTGTGATTACAACTGTAAACAAGACTGACACAAGAAAACAAACCAACTGAGGTAATTGCTGTAGTTCTGTTGCTGGACGAGCTGGATACAACTAAAGGAAACTTAGCTACGATAACTTCATGGATTAAATTTAACAAGAGCTGGCTTCCCTGGCTTATGTGCAAGGATACTGTATTAGTCTGAAAAATGAACAAGTTTAAATTTATACCGTGATGAAGCAAGGACTGATGGATATTTTTAAGTAATACTGTATGTATGACTGTTGGGTTTTGAGGGTATACATTTACAGATATTGTCTGATGTCGAGAAATTAAAAGATGATTTTTCAATGATTGGACAATTGGAGAAAACTAAGTCAGCATCACCTGAATTTAGAAATAAATTTGAAAATAGCTGAAACACTAATTTTGTTTTCTGTTCTAGAAAGGGAAGTCTACTGTGCACACTTGCAAGTCCAGAAGAAATTAATACTGCTATATGTTATACATAAAATGTTAGGTGTAAATTTCTAAGTTGGTCTGAATAAAGCTGAAGAAATCTATTTTGTTCTAATTGCTATCAACACTGATTTTATATAAATAAATATATATATATATAAAAAATCATATATATATATATATATATATATATATATATATATATATATATATAACATACAAAATACTAGAGTTTTTTTGTTACGTTTTGGGTTAGTTTACTGCAAATATGTTGGACAGATGATAGTTCTTTATAATCATAATAAATTTTGTACGTAGGTGTTCATCTGACTATATCTACAAAGTTGTGATGCTCAGTTAAGCAATTTGATAAGGTGAAAGGGTTAACTGTAATTACAAATGACACTATGTTATCGTATAATAACTGCTGTATAAGATATTTCATATTATTTGTGATACTTGAGGTTTGTGTATGTTGATAAAGACTTAACAAAAGAGTGTGGAAGAAGATTAAAACATTACACTGGAAGTGTCTTGGGAGGGTTGTCTCTAACTGCTACTGGAGAAGGCAATATCACAATGCCCTACTTTCCTGGGTCAATGTATAATCAGACTCATCCTGACTCCATCTGTGCTTTAAGAAGGTGGATGTAGGTGGTGAATGCCTTAAATTAACTTCTCTTTCCATAACAAGAAGAAGGTATCAAAGCAGTATGCCACAGGACTGTTCCTTAAAGACCAACACTTGGCCAGCTTGCTGTTGACAGCCATTGCAAAGAACTCTAACTTTGGAACACCACAGAAGTGAAGGAGTTCCTGATACATTTCCTGGTAATGTCCCATCTATACAATAAAACCATGAAGTAAAAGACAACATCTGCTAGACTGTTGGGGCACTCCTGGCACATATTATTCTGAAAGAAATATGCTCTTGAGAAGTGTCCCAATCCCTGATCCTCCTGATCTGTCAAAGGAAAGCCTCAAACATGGCCTTCCCTTATTTGTTGATGAAGATCATCACAGTGTTTTCTTAGTGATCTGTTTCATCTTGCCAGAGAGAGGGAGAGAGAGAGAGAGAGAGGGGTCACAAATAAAACAACAGCTTTGTGCACTGCTAAACAGCTCTAGGACACTGATGTGCACACTCCTACAAAAAGAACTTCACCAAGCCCGGGTTTAGGTGTGCTCCACAACCATCTAGAGAAGTGGTAAGGATGTAATCTGAGGACAGAAGGTCAAATTGCATTATAGGTTCATAGGTTGGTACTGAGCTATCTGCCCGAAGGCATATATTAGCCCAGCCACGTTGTGCGGTGTTCACCGCCCCTTTAGTAGTTCCCTAGACCCTTGTACTAGCAGCTAGTACCCTTGGCCCCTATCTAGTAGTGCTGTTGGTGTGATCCCCGGTGTGAACTTTCTGTTACCCATCCACTCATCAAGGTTCCTCTTGAAGAATGATAGTGAGGGGCTCTGTCTTATGTAGATCGGGACCCTGTTCCATAGTAAGGGAAGTCTCTGCGAAGGGAATCTATCCCTCCAGCATGTTCTACTCATTGTTGTGTTGAGGTTTATATCCCTAGAGCGTGTAGCTCGAGTAGATTTGGTTTTGCTAAGATGGAGCATGTTCAACAATTCTGGGTTGGACATGGCTCTGTACGTTAGGCAGAGATCGCCTCTGAGAAAGCGGTATGCAACAGAGAACAGTCTTAGCTTTTCCAATTGTGCTGCATAGGGCAACTGTTTGAGGCCAGTAATTCTCTTGGTCAGGTACCTCTGTGGTCTCTCCAGCTGCTGGAGATGTCTAGCCAGGTACATTCCAATTGGTGCATTGTACTCAATAATGGGTCTGATGAGGGAAGAGTAGAGGGGCACCATTACATCCTTAGATCTTGATGCAAACCCTTTCATGATCAGATGGGTCACATAGTATTTTCTAACCACTTTGGCAACATGGTTATCAAAGGAAAGCTGGCTATCTACTTGGGTCCCTAGATCCCTTATTTCTTCTTCAGATTTCAGGGGATTACCTCCTATGTTGTAGTTTGTGGGTACTCTGTTTTTTCCAAAGGGGATTACTACGCATTTTTTTGCATTTAGCTTGAGACCATGGCTTTGACACCATGCATCAGTCTCATTTAGGCCCTTCTGGAGGATCTCCATGTCAGCCGGAGACTCTATTATAGCACCCAGTTTGCAGTCGTCCGCAAACTTAGTCAGCCACAGCCCTTCCGTGCTTGCCTGTACTTCTGAGAAGTATATGCCAAACAGGAGGGGCCCCAGGATAGAGCCCTGAGACACACCACTCATTACTGGTCTGGATTCGGACATAGATTCCGCTACTCTTACTTTATGGGATCTGTCTGAGAGCCAGTTTGCGATCCATCTTGTGACGTAAGGGTTTATGCCCAGGCTGGTGAGCTTATCAATAATAACCCGAATGGGGAATGGTGTCAAATGCTTTAGCAAGGTCAAGGTAAGCCGTGTGTACCTCCTTTCCCTTATCTATAGCCTGAGTAACTGTCTCAAAGAAATCCACCAGGTTCAGGAGGCATGATCTGCCCTTGACGAAGCCGAACTGTGTGGGGTCCAGCGACTGGAGGTTCCCAATCTTTCCATTTATGAGTTCCATAATGATTCGCTCCATAGCCTTACAGATCAGACTGGTCAGGCTTATCGGTCGGTAGTTCCCAGGGTCAGCTGTGGCCCCACCCTTGTGTAGCGGGACCACCGTTGCCGTGCTCCATTCTCTGGGCACATATCCTGTGGAGAGGCTGAGACTGAACAGGGTATTAAGATGTGGGGTTAATTCCTTTTGGAGCTTGCGTATGACACAGCCTGGGACACCATCTGGTTCCATGGAGGCAGTGATTTTAGCTTTAGATAGAGCCTTGTTAACCAACGTATCAGTAATAATTGGACTTACACAATCCCCTGGAATGGTAATAGGCCCTGTAGGTGGTGAGGGGGTGGAGAAATTTGCACTGAACCTGTCAGCCAAGATGTTGGCAATGTCAGAAGGGTCAGTGTATTTTGTTCCATTTTGTACTAGATCAGAACAGACCACTAAGACAACTTGTCAGGATGCAGACACCATTTCCAATGTTTCCAAATTGATGACAGCCTAAATCTCTCTCAAATGTTGATTCCACTTGGACACTTCCACAATGACAGCTACCATGAGTTCTACAAGATGGACAAAAATATCTCTGGGTAAAATAAATATAGTCTTTGTACAGGACAGACTAACACTGGTGGAGAATCAAGGACTTTTTTTTATCTGGGTTAAGAATCACTTTCATCTATGGTGAGTGAAATGAAAGCTATAGGAAGGTTACTGTTGTCGAGGAAGGTCCAGCTGAGAATTACAGTTAATTTTGATCTTTAAAAATTTAAAGGGACACAATTCTATCCTGGCTTGAGACAAAACTTTTTATAAACACCTTTACTGAATTATCACTTGTGATGTAGGCACATATACATTTATACAAAAGTAATCAAACCATATTAAATTAATATTAACAAAAATTATACTTCACATATAATGCTATATACCACACAACCTAAGCAACATTACATAAATTATTCAATTGCTGCCTCTTTTTTTAAACAAGAAACATCTTTATTAAACCATCACTTACAACATAAGCAATCATACATTTATATCAATGAAAACGAACCAAACTGACACACTCCCAGTTGTAAGCATTTTAAATCACTTATAATCTACCCAATCATTTTCAGTCAAACATTTTGTTTGTGTCTTTCGGCTTTTCCCGGTTAAGGGTCGCCACAGCGGAACTCTGGTCCGCTAATGATTGGTAGTTGATTTTTACATGCCAAGTTACCAGCCGTGACGCACAACCTTCAACGAAGGTATGCCCATTCACGCATATCTCCACGCATAAGACGCTCTAACTGAGAATCGAACCGGACAGCATTTTACTGTGAGGCGACAACGCTACCGTCAGTCAAACATAACACAGCTCATTTAAGTCCTCTCTTCTTTTAAACCTCATTCCTCTACTGTATGGATTGTTAGCACAATTCCCATTTTTCCTATGTAGTTTGCTCCTACCCTTTTGTAAAGATCTCAATTCCAGTTGTTTTACCGCTAACTATATTCAAAACTTCTAATATGGTTGGTTTAAGCTTTTGATTTCCATTTTCTAGCAATTGCTTTTTTGGCAGCCACCATAATTAGACACAGCAAAGCCTTACCAGGTCTAGGCAATTCAGATTCTGTATCATAGCTCAGAAAAATCATCTCCCTCATCACACCAATCCTCCCACCCAGCATCTCCAACAGTGCACCCCTGCAGGGAATCCTTAAAGTGTGCCAACCCACCTCACTCTCAGAAAATATGTTCCCAAATACCTCTTTCTTCCCCATCACACCTTCAGAATTTGTTTGCTGTCTACCTGAGGCAAAATTCTCTGGAATCTACCTGGGGTATAAAAATATTTATGAACATTTCTAAGCAAAAATCTTAAACCTTCTAGATTTTGTTGCATATTTGGGAGACATACATATATCGTCCCATCATTTTTTTTTTTTGTTTATTGCTTATCCAATCTCTCTTTCCAATCCTTTCTAACCTCCTCTGATTGATTCTTAATAGTTAGCATATAATATTTTATATACTTGACTAATTATTCCTTTTTTAATGGCAGCTTCTGTTCTAGATTCTACTAAAAACTCTTACCAGTGATGGTCTTTTGTTTAGGACTCCCTTATTTCTTTCACTTTGCCTATACTCCAATATCAATCCTTGATAAGGAAGGCAATCTGTAACCTGCAGTCCAAATAAATCTTCCCATTGTATTACCTTTCCCTCTTTAGTCATTTGCTCCCAATACCTTGGTTCCTTTGCCAGTTTTCTCCAATAATTACAGCTCCCTCTTGCCTGTTATCTGTATCACTAACTGCAGTCATCCCTACTGGCAGAATCGCCTTTCTCCATTCCCATGTTGGCTTAGCTCTTACTATACTTTCTGCTACTTTATGAATATAATATTTTGTATGATTATTGTTATTCTCCTTAAGGATTTTCATCGAAAATCCCGGAATATCCTTAATTCTTGAGCTTCCCCCGTTTCATCATCATCCCTTTTCACTTTGAATTATAGTTTTCTGCTTCTGCTATGGGTTTTGACAAAACTTTGATCAACGTCAAGAGCAGCCAATCATCCAGATAAAGGAAAATAAACATTTGAATTTCTTAAGCACACTGCAGTTGGTTGAAGACATCTGGCAACAATAGATAAAGACACTTTAGTCGGACTCCTCCAACTACACAGAGGGCGCCTCTGGAATTCTCTTTGGTCTATTTTTCTCACTCACTCACTCAGATGCATGCACATACATACTTTGGTACTGTCTGATGAGACAGGTACTACTTCAAAGGAGATCCCAGGAGAACATCTCCATAAGACTACATTAATTAGATTAAACAACACATGTATTACTCTATCTAAAGAAAAGGTATCAAGTGGAAGTATTTATAGAAGACTTGATTATGCCAAGGTCGAAGAGGATGAAGAGCAACAATTAATAGATAATAAAGGAAGAGATGAGATAACCATGTATAACCAGAAAGAGACAGTATTCCTGCAGAAATCTGGAAGTTAGGATGGAAGAAAGTGATAAAGATCTGAAAGTTTTTTTTTAAACATTTTAAAGAGGGGGATGTACCAGCATCTTGAAAGAAAGCTAGCTGTGGTTACTGTACTACCCAAAGTAGTAAAGAACCTTCAGATCTGGCTTCATATAGACCCAATTAAATTTTAAGTTGGATTATATAGAGGGTTATGACTGTGTCTCTGATTGTAACCATATTATTTTGTGTTTGAAACAAGGATGCCAAGAAATTCACCTCAAGAGCGAAGCTCAAAAGTAAATCTTAGCATCCATGTTGAAAAAAATAACTGTTTTTGAACAGTGAGACCCGATCATAACTCTTTGTTGTGCATAGAGTTTTTATCAACTCCTTGTATTACTACTTGCAAAAGAAAAAAGAGCAGTGTTGTTTTTCCAGGCTTTGAAAACCAATAAAACACTTTGTTGAGTGTTGTCACACAGAAATCATGCAAATATAACTGCAGGAAAAATTCACGGGTAGTTTTTAAATACTGCTCTAATTAACTTACTTATAGAATGATGTCTGTAAAGTTCTGAGTAGAGAATATGAAGCAAGATATTCCAGGGAAACTTCAGAGTAAAGGAAAATCCCTTGAGTGAAACTTGACCGCAGCAGTACTTAGTGGGTTTGCAACAAATGTTATACACCTTTGAAAGGGGTCTCTATTAGATCACCGAGCGCTTAAAAATAAGTAAATAATCGACCCTACATAAGCAAAAGCTTACAATTTCGTACTGTCAGAACAGTGATTTTTTTTCCTAGGGAAAACAATCGCTGTTCCAACAACAACCAAAAAAAAAAAAAAAACATACTTTAAACATTACATTGTGTGCTGTGCCCCCCACACCCCCCCCTACTTAAATATACCAACTCTGAGACTGCACTACAGTGCCAAAAATGACAAAGTAACGAAGCAGCTAAGCAAATTCTTTCCCAGGGAAAGAATTCGCTTAAAAGCCGATTTGATATTTTGCCATTTCAGGCTTCTGAGTTCGACCAAGACGCATTCGAAAGAATGCGTCTTCGGTGGTCTAATAGGGAACCTTTGAAAGTACTGTCAAGGGCAGATCATGTGTAAAAGAAGTACTTTACAGGTTTATCCTTCCAGTTCTGGAGCGTAATCATGATGCTTTATGCACTACACTATATTAACTAAAAGAACAGCAATGGTATTACCAAAGTTGAAAGATATGGATCAATGTGGTTTGTAGATGGGATGCAAACATTTAATAACATTAATAGAACAATGACAATCCAGAATGAAGCAGAGTGTAAGAAAACATCTGTACTGTTAGTGGATCATGACAGAGAGAATTCAATAACGTTAGCTGGGGATTTTATGATTAGGGCAATGGGAGCATTTGTGTTCCTTTCTTTTTTTTTTTTTTTAAATAAGAAACATCTTTATTGAATTATCATTTATGACATATGCAATCATGTATATATATATATATATATATATATATATATTATATATACATATATATATATAGCTGAAAACAAAGCATATCAAGATATTTTGAGTTGCAAACATTACATATCACTTATAATCTATACAGACATTGTCAGTCAAACATTACATAACTCTTTCAGTTCTTGCCTTCTCTTAAACCACATTCCTTTTCCAAAACATTATTCTGCCTGTATTGTTCCCACAATTCCCATTTTTTATATGTAATTTACTCCTACCCTTTTCTAAAGATAATAAGAAAATACTGGTGATGCAAAAAGTAAAATCACCAACAGCTTTAACGAGACAAATAAAAGATACACGTAGACTGATATAGCGCTATCACCAAACCAGGGCATCTACAGAGTCAGTTAATAAAATGTTAACACGCCTTTATAAATGAAATTCAAATAACATTGTAACAAATGACCATTGAAGTACAATAAAGTTATTGTCAATTGTCTTGAGAATTAACTCTTGCTGGTGCAACAAAGTTCCACTTGTCAAAAAGTTTACCCCACATACAGCACAAAAATTTTTAACAATATTCAATGTATCTCAAACCATCCTTCATTTAAAAAAATCCCTTGTGTTTCTTTGTTACAAATTTTTCAAATGCATAATGCTTTGTGTTTTAATATACATGCCAAAGATAAGGTGTCATTAATGCCTGGTCGTGTGCTGGCTTCTAATCTAATTTGCCATAAGCATTCTCCAACTTCAAGCATGTTTTCATAATCTCTACCAAAATCTTTAGTATATAATCTGTCAATGACAAAAAATATAAATTTCTTGAAATTCATGCAGTCCTTGCTGTGGGTAAATAGAGAATTCGTTAACTTTTTGTTTTTTATGTCCCTGGCGTGTTCCAGTATCCTTTGTCTTAATTTTCTTGTGGTCATTCCAACGTAAAACGCTGGGCAGGATAAGCAAGTAGCCACATATATGACCATGCTTATGTTACAATTACAGTAACCTGGACACATCAGGGACTTTTTGTAATTACCAATTTGTATACAAGGGCCATCGTTAATGTATTTGCAAGCTTTACAATTTCCACATCTAGCCATCTTTGCAAGTTTTTGACTAATGGGTTTAGGTATTTTCTCCAAAAGTTCCTTAATATTTACACCCCTGCTTTTTATAAATTTTGGGCCATCTCCTAAGATGTTTAACATGTCTGTAGTAAATATATTGTGCCATTCTGTTTCAATAACTTCCTTCACCTTACCAGACATGGTGTTGTGCTGCAATACCATGCCTGTCTGAATGTCATTGTGTTTATGTTGATGTCTAGAGACCTTTCCTATGTCTCTTGATTTATCTGATAAAATAGGTTTAAAGTCTGTTCCCCTTCTTTGAATAATGTCGTGTTTAGTTGACATTAGTAAGTCCATGGGGTAGCCTCTTTCTGCAAATAAACCAATCAATATCTCAATTTCTTCTAAGAATATAATGCCCTCACTAACTATACGGGATGCCCTAATCATCTGACCTTTTATTACATTTTTCTGAACATAATGTGGATGACAGCTTTCATAATGTAAGAAGGTATTACTGTATGTCTTTTTCCTAAATTAGAAACAAGTCATAGGTTAGGTCATAGGTTAGTACTAGGCTAACTGCCCTTGCGAGCCATTTTAAGCCTAGCCAAATATCCCTTGTGAGATTCAAGCCCTGTACCTTGTGTTTGTAAGGCAAACACCTTAACCATTAGGCCACTCTCCCAACCCTAGACTTGATTCTATCCTCCCATCCCTGATATATAAATGCAAGTCCAAAAAAAAAATCAATAGAGCTTTTGTCAACCTTACTAGTGAACTTCAAAAAAGTTGTAGTGTGATTTAAGTAAACTATGAAATCATCCAACTCATCACGAGATCCCTTCCATAAAAATAATGTCATCCAAAAATCTTAAATAAATAATCATTTTGGATGCGTAAGTGGATGTCAAAACATATTGGTCCTCCCAGTCAGCCAATACCAGGTTAGCATAAATGGGAGCACATCTAGCACCCATTGCTACTCCCGTGCATTGTTTGTAAAATTCACCCTCCAAACGAATATAGTTGTTTTCTAAGACAATCTGCATTAAGTCAACCAATAAACTTCTTTTTACTTGGTGAATATGACTACATTTAGCCAAACTTCTAGAAAACCATTCCAAACCTGTATCTTGAGGTATTACTGAAAATAAATTTGTTATATCAACTGTAACAAGCCAGAAATTCCCCAGGGTCATATTTAGCAAGGTCCTTAGGCAGTCCAGACAATGCCAGGAATCCTTTAATATATGTGGTATGTGGTCAAGAATGTTTTTGCTGACAATATCGATATATGCCGCCAAGGGTTCCGTTTTTGATCCTCTGGCTGCCACAATTAGTCTAAAGGGAGGGTTGGTAATTTCCTTGTGTATCTTAGGAATACCAAACAGACTGGGCATAACTGGGTGTTTTACTGACAAATAAATGCATTCATCATGGTTAATTATTCCCTCACAGAGGAAATCATAAATTTGCCAATCTTTGCATATGCCCTCTGAACATCAAATTTAGATACCAATTCGTAGGTGCCTAGTTGGGTTAAAGCGCTAAGTCAGTCTACGTGTATCTGTTATTTGTCGCATTAAAGCTGTTGGTGATTTTACTTTTTGCATCACCAGTATTTTCTTTTTACAAGTCAATATCTTTAACTTTGGACTGGAAGTTTCCTTTTCTAAAGATCCCATTTCCAATTCTTTTATCTCTGACTACATTTACTACTTCCTGTACAGATGGTTTAGACTTTGATTTCCATTTTCTAGTAACTGCTTTTTTGGTAGCCACCAGAAGTAAACTCAGCAAGGCCCTACTGTGCCTAAGCAATGCAGATTCTGTATCTCACCTCAAAAATGTCATTTCATTAGTTACACCATTTGTTCTTCCGGTATTTTTGACAGTAGCAGTCTGCAGATAATTCTTAAACTCTGCCAAATCATTACACTCCCAAAAATTATGATCTCAATTACTGCTTTCTTCCCCATCACACCTCCAACATTTGCAATCTACCTGATGAAAATTTATTTGGGGTCTGCTTGGGATATAAAATATCTATTCAAACACTCCCAAGCAAAGATCCTAAACCTTCTACACTTTGTTGCATATTTGGGAGTCATATGTATATCCTCTCAATGTTTTTCTGTGAATTCCTTATCCAGTTTCTCTTCCCAATCCTTTCTAACCTCCTCTGATTATTATACTTATCATGCAATATTTTATATGTCCTACTAACTATCCCTTTTTAACAGCAGCTTCTGTTCTTGATTCTACTAAAAGCTCTACCAGTGCTGGTCTTTTGCTTAGGATCCCCCCTATTTATTTCTCTTTGCCTTTACTTGGATACCAATCCTTAATAGTGAAGGCAATCTCTAGCTTGTAGTTCACATGAATTTTTGACCTCTTTAATTCTATTAGCTTTTCCTCTGCAATTATTTGCTCACAATACCTTGGATCCTTTGCCAGTTTTCTCCAGTAAATTCCAGCTCACACTTGCCTGTTCTCTGTACTCCTAACTGCAGTCACTCCTGTCAGCAGAATCTCATTTCACCATTCCAGTGTTGGCTTAGTTCATAGAATACTTTCTGCTACTTTACGAATATAGAGTTCTATATGGTTAGCGTTAATCTCCTTTAAGATCTGCATCCAAAATCCACTCTCTCCTTGTTTCTTGAGCTCCCCCCACATCATCATCATCCCTTTCCACTTTTGAATTACAGCTTTCTGCTTGTCCTATATATAGGAGCCTTATCTGTCCAGCTCTGAATTACTCTTTCAAATCAGGAAATCCCAAACCACTTGTTATACAGGAAGGATCAACTTCTCCCACTTGACTCTTGCTCTCTTCCCCTCACAGATGGAATCATTCAACTATGTATTAATTGCTATCCACAGCTTCTCTGGTTGACAAAAAATATGTCTGACCTATGGATAAAACTAAAGGGAACTAAAAACAGTTTTCACTGCTGGTATTTTCTATCCATACCCATATCCATAAAACAGATCTTCCAATTTCTCATTTTTGTATTATCTTTTTATTCTTTTCCCAAATATCCTTAGCTGCCATAAAAGAATACTTTCAATCCATACTCCTAAGTACTTAATTTTTATCATGTCCCCATAAATATGGATATTTCTGAACCAATTTGTGCATGGGTACATTTACAGCTATTGCCTTTGTTTTATCTTTATTAATTTTGTATCCTAGAAAGACTTGAAAATGTCTCAGAATGTTCCACAACACTGACATTTATTTATTTTTTTGGTTTTATTAGGTATAAAATAACACCATCTGCAAATAAAGTCATCCTTTCTTGATTTCCATAACAATTATATCCATGAATTTCTAAGTCCGTTGTTTTCTTTGCCAGTGGTTCCAAATGTGACAAATAAAGGGGAAAAGGGGACACTCCTACTTAGTTCCACTGCTCAAAACAGAATTTATCAGAATGGTACCCTCCCACACTTCAATTTTCACTTCAGATCCCTCATATAGATTCATAATCAACCTTATAATTTTATCAGGGAATGCAAATGTTTCCTTTGTCCTACTCGTATAATCCCAGCTTACTCTGCCAAATGCTTTCTCTGCAGCAAGACCTACCAACAGTGATATTTTCTTATATTCTGCTACCCTCTGGATTATCATTGTTCTATTAATGGTGTCAAATGTTTGTCTCCCCTCCACAAAACCACACTGATCCATATCTATCAATTCTGGCATCACCTTTGCCATTATTTTAACCCTTATAGACAAACACTTTATAATTATGGTTTAGAATTGAAATTGGCCTATATGAAGTTGGATCTGATAGTTCTTTACCCCCTTTAGGTATTACAGCCACCACGGCTTTCTTCCAGGATGTTTGTGCTTCTCCTCCTTTTTAAATACTGCTAAACAAAACCTTCCAGATCTTTTTCACCTTTCTTCCCTCCTAGCTTCCAAACTTCTACAGGAATACCACTTATTCCTAGAGACTTTCCTGTATATTGGTTATACATCACAAGTTTTATCTCATCTCTTCTAAGCAGAGAAATGTGGAAATCAAGAAAAGGTACAAATGGAAATGTTTATGGAAGAATTAAATATGCCAAGGTTAGAGGTAGATGAGGCTTAACTACTAATGGTTAAGAAAGGAGGAGATGAGATAAAAATGGCTCTGTATAACCAATCAACAGGAAAGTCCCCAAGAATAGATGGCATTCCTGTGGAAGTATGGAAGCTAGGAGGGAAAAACTGAAAAAAAAAGCTCTGGAAGGTTTTGTTTAACAGTACTTTACAAGGAAGAGAAGCACTAACATCCGGGAAGAAAGCTGTGGTGGCTGAAATACCTAAAGATGGTAAAGACTCATCAGACCCAACTTCACATAGGCCCATTTCAGTTTTAAATAACGATTAAAAAGTGAGCAAACCCGTGCAAAATGCTTCTACAGGACTGAGGAGATGCGTAAAACAAACCTGTAACTGAATCTCTCAACTGAAATACGTCTGGAAGCCTCCTATTTGTACAAATGAAGCACAAGGTACTTACTACCAGCTGTGGATCTACTGACTTTTTTTTTTTTTTTTTTTTTAATTTCCAGTGCTTTCTTGTGCTTGCATTACTTTAAAATTAAAGTATGTATCCAACTTCTCCCTGATCTCAGACATTTTATCTAAGGCTTCAGGGACCCCTCCCTAACTCTGTCTTAAACTTTCAAAAGTTGCTCCTGAAGACTGACGAATTCAGCTTTTTTACAAGCTAGCACTGTCCTGGTGAACCAATGTTATCATTTGCAAGGCAAGATTTAAAATTATCCCAGTCTCTGACAACATTAACACTGTCAGAATTACCCAGAACAAGTCAATTCTGGAAGGGATTCCTTAGACAAATACTAAGGTTGGGACCATTACAAACTGAAAATTTACCCACTAGTAGCCATCAGGGATTCTGTCTGAAAGCTTTATCAACACTCTCATTGGAGCATGACCAGAAAGCATTACAGGGGAGCTACAATGCAAAGTTTACAGCATATAACCATGATCACTAGGAATAAATACTTAATGTATCCTTGAAAATAAAAGGGAATCTGGGGAGGGGGACAAAAACAACTGTAAATGTTTGTAGGGAGTCCTAACAAAGAATGAAAATTAATCGTCCAATCATCCCAAATAACATTAAATATCTTTTCTCTGCTAGTATTTTCCAAGGTCCAGCAGACACCTACCCAAGCAACATTGTCAAATTCCAATTACCACCCCTAGGACTATCCCCTCCTGACAAGCTACCCCAAGTTCTCAACAACACAGCAAACAAATAAGGGGATATTCCTGGAGGTGGATAAGCATTAACTAATGTCAGAATGCTTTCCCAATAAAATCCTTTGGCAAAGACAACTTTCCCTTACTCATCCACTATTAAATCAAAAACTTGAAAGGAGATGATGTCCCTTTTTCATAACAATGCCAGTCCTCGCCTCCTGCCTACTGAAGAAGAGAAGCACCCCAATGAGAATATTCCTTTTAAGATATTCCCATGTTCAGAATCAGAGAAGCAAGTCTCTTCTAACAGTAAAAAAATGAGGTCTATAACGATAAACAAGTGCAAATACTTGTCGCGTCTTAACAAGACTGGTGTGCCTGTAAACATTTCAAACCTACAACTGCAGATCGGCCGTTAATTAAAAGTATTATAGCATCTAAATTCAATGAACAGCAACACGAAGGAGAAGCCTGACTGTGTCTGTATGCTCATGTTTCTTAAAAAAAAAAAAATAAAATAAAATAAAAAAATAAAAAAACTACTACAGCTGTTAAATCACATGGAGCACTTCCTGTATAATTTTATGAAGTGGTACACCAAAATAATATGAATAAATAATACAGATCAATAAAGCAGGTAGCTATTTACAATAATTCTGTACAAAAAAATTACATACAGGAAACTTTACGTATGGTAAACAGAGAGCAGGAAGTGAATGACAACTGCCATTTGAAGTGGAAAATGACAACACTTGTACAATACCCATTTCTGTGTAGAAAAAAATATAACTTACACACAGCCCACCTTCGTACTTATGATTCCGCGCACACAGCCTGCCCTCACTGATCCCAAACCATCCAAGTCATTGTAGAGATTTGTAAATTTAAGGGAAATGACAAACCTCTACCTATTTAAATAAACAGAACACAAGAGCCATCTCCTTGAGTAAATGTACGAACACTGCACCTTAAAGTCCAAACTAAGATAGATGCCAGAGAACAAATGTTTAGGTAAATACACCATAAACCAGAGTGTAACACTATACAAGCTTATTCCTTAAGAACCGATTTCTCCTGAGATGCTAATGCAGTCTTATGATCTGCTTTTGTTAGTCTAAGAATCGGTTACAAAACACTGGGAATGGCTCAATGAATCTCTAGGTCGACAACTTTCCACTTAAGCCAGCAGAGTTCAATGTAGCAGGAGATTCCATGGTCAGCTTTCAAAGATTACCTGAAGAGGATTGAGTAAGCATGACTTCTACATCATCAGGTAAGAGAAAGAGTCCCCTCGTAAGGCAACTTTTAAAGCAGCTGGTTAAAGCAGTGTGTATTTCCAGTCATTACAATTGAAAGATGCACGGCAAGATGAAACTCAGTCTTGTTCCACAAAAGTCTTATTACTGCCAATGAGTAAATGCCTTCCAGATACCTAGAGCTTAACCAGCACTGTTTCTTTGCTGAGTAACTTAAAAAATAAACCAATATTGGCTTGGGTGGATGACTGCATGAGAGCACCGGAGAAGTAACCCCATAAGCCCATTCCAGTTTCAGCACCTCATGTGGAGCACCAGACCACTTTGATATCATGAAATTTAAACCATATGTACCCTTCGCTGTTTCTGGCGCCCCAATTACCCTCAAGGTACAGCTGCTGCTCCTATCTTACAAGTCAACCAATTTGATGTCCATGAGCTCTAATCTTAAGTCTGCAGAATGAAGTCTCAGTTGCAGGTCTTGGTCATCTTGACCAGGCTGTGTTAGCTGATCTGAATGGTCGGACAGGGTTGTCTTGATTTCTTTGACTCTATCTGATCATGCAGTATAGTCAGAAAAATGTATTATCAATCTTACAGATTTTCTTCATCATTAAATCAAATGTCTGATTATATCTAGTCATTAGTGAGTCGTTCACTGTATAACCAAGTACAGCCACTAGAATGGGCAGGTTGGCTTTACCTGACACATCTCTTGGGCCATCTGGAGACAAAATAATTCTCATTTTAGGTTTAGAAAAATCAAGAAATCCAAATCCTTTTCAATCACTTTTACAATTACTACAGTTTAACACCCACAAAAATACTTCCAAATGTAAGTGTCTGTCATAACTCTAATCACAAATGGAAGTCTTTCTTTGCCAAGGCTTCTTAGTTCCTTTGATGACAGTCTCTCCAATCATAAAAAATCCTCTTCTCCATCTCCACACTAGTTCTATTTTCCCTCATTTCTTACTCTATGCTGCTATCTGTGCTAAATGCAACACCTCCTCTCTCCCCCAGTTCCACCATAGTTCTTAACCTTTATTTCTGCAATTAGGGACAAAATGAAAAATAATAAAGGCAAAAAATAATTAGAGAAGAAGTCCCCAACTAATAGACACTTTTAAAATATTGATACTATTAACCTGGAACTTCTCAAAACTATCCCCATCTTTAGTACAAACACAGCAAAACTGGGACAGACAAAATTGTAGGCATCCCTAAAATACAGACAGTTGAGAGGTTCGAGTTCTACCCCTCCAGTGCCCCTCATGGTCTGCGCTGCTTGACAACCTGTGCACTGCACTTTATCCTTTTCTAGCTCTTCTTTCTTCCTACATGCCCTCTCTACTTCCTCCTTTTGCCTTCCCTATCCTCTTATCTGGATGACAGCCCCTCTTGTCCACTTCCCTCCAGCTCTCCTAGTGGTAATGGCTCCTGCATGGCCCTGTCTTGTGCCAGCTCCTCCTCACCGCATGTTACTGCTGTCTGCATCTATTTACTTTGCTTTCCTCTACTTCATGACTACTTTCTTCCTTCACCACAATCTTCAGAAATCTGAATGTTGCCACTACCTGCTTAGTCTTCACTTCTCCATTACTTCCTCTATGGTCTTTTAAGGCAGATCAGTAGGTCTCAAGTTGTAACAATATATACAGACATTCATTTCATTGTGCAACCACTCTCATTATCACTAGACCCCTCCTGCTGAATGCTAGGTCTAAGACCACATCCACTTTTCCAAACTGCTTTCCCCTTGCTTCTTACCTAGTACCGCCACTGATCAAGTCCTCCACCATCATCACCTAGTTTGCACCAACTAAGCTTTGCCTACCTGCCCCCTTACATTGTATGTACCAGCCCCATGACATCTTTTTAAAACACCTTTACTAAATTATCACTTACGACACAGGCAAACAAACATTAACAGAAAAGAAAACAACATTTTAACATTCTTCCATTTAAATACAATATACATCACATATATTTTCTTTGCCACTGTCATCAGTGCAACATTACTAGCCCCCTGACATCTTCTTCCTCCTCCTTTTCTTGACTACCTGTTTCTACAGATTCTTTACTCTGCTTTCATTCTGCCTAATAATGTTATTTCCCACTTCCTTTCCTTCCTGCTCTGCCTCTGCCTTAGCTTCCATTCTGTCCTTTATACACTCTGCCAGCTCCTGCCTCTTGGCTTTCTGCTTCTCAACTACCCTCTCCTAAATGCCTTCCCCCTCCTTTCTTTTCCTCGTTTCATGTCCTCCTGCTTCCTTTACTGTCCGCTTGTCTGTTTCACTTTTCTGCACAACTCTGCCCTAGTCTGACTTCCCTTTCATATCTTCTCCTACACTAGACTGTATGTTGTCCTACTGCCTTCCCCTCCCATCTAGACCCTCTCATCTCCTTTCTTTTTGGCTAGCCAACCAACTGCCTTCCATAAGCTACCAAATCCTTCCCTGAAGTACCCCAATCTCCTGCAAACCTCTCATCCTTGCCTACAGCAAACCTCTCCAGCCAAACCCTGCCCAATATCCAGAAAACTTTAGCCACCTCTTTCCAACTTCTCTTCTCCACTGCATCTTACTCTCTTCCTTATGTCACACACTGATGTTCTAGTTTTAATTTTACTGCTGATATACTCTTTCCTCATGCTACCTGTCTGGCCAACTGCCTTAGCATCCCTTTCCTGTTCTGTCTTGTTCCTTCACTAAATCCTTGTCCCACTCCCTTAATTAACTTGGCCATTCTATACTTGTCTATATGTCCATAACTTCTCATTCTATCACTCTCCTTATCCTGACACTATTCTGCTTAGTTGTACCTTAATGGTAACATGGGAGAGATTGCAGAAAGGGAACACAAAATAAGACTACTTCTTCATCCAACTCAGACTGTGGAAAAGTATCTGCTTTAAGAAGCAAGCTCACATCAGAGACAGCAGTTTTATTCATACCTCTGATCTTTTCTTAATCAGTCAGCACAGTACACTAAACATGACTTGACAAACACCCTAGTGGCAAGTCTTCTATGGGTTGTACCTGTTTTTTTGAAGAAGACAGTATGGCTGTGTAAAGAAACAACAGTAGAAGTTTGAATGATCACCAATGCTATAGTACTAGCTGTATGGGTTATATCCTGCACAGGACAGAACCAGCTTCCAAAGCTTTAGGCATCTTCCATGCACCCAAACTGTTAGTCATCTTGAGCTGAGCTGAATAAAAAGACAGTTTTGGGTGCAAAGCCCTTCAGAACTTTCCTGCCATTGAAGTGAGCCCTCCTCTGCAGGCTTTCTATGATTGATGGTTGGCTTCTGCTATTTCTTTGCTGGGTAGATAAGTTCCCCTTGGGTGGGTGGGGGGACTTTTCACATAATAGTTACTTTTTTAGTGTACTTTCTCATTTAGGAATGTTATTTTTTTATCTTGGAGTAAGAGTTTTAATGACTGTCATATAGTTAACTGCACTTTTAAATGGGAGGGCACTTTTTCCCTGTCAGCTTAAGGCCATATACACATTTAAGCAATCAAACTTCTTGCCGTCCTTTTCAAGCACCTAGTAGTGCTTACCTCCAACAATGAGCAGGACCATGCATGATAACCTCAGTGTAAATTTATCTCTACCCATCCAGTCATTAAGATCGGCCTTAAATGTAGCTAAAAGTAGTATTTTGGTTGACCTGTACTGGTAATCTATTCTATAGGGTAGGAATAACATTGATTTAGGAACCTATCTCCTCAGTGAGTCTTGTTTATTTATTTATTTATTGCTGTACACTTAAGTCCTTAAGGTGGGTGTTTGTAGAATCACTGGTTTTGAGAAGAAATGGAAGGTCAAATAGGACTGAGTCTTTCACGGCTCAAAGAGAGTGAGAAAGGTCACCTCACAGCAACCTGAAGGCTACCTCATACAAGGAAAGCCGCACTAATCTACTTGGGTAATTGACAGATTTAAGACCTTTAATTTTCCTGTTTGAAAATCTAGAGTCTTACCAGTTGAGTGATATGCTTAGATCTGTACACACTAAAGGGAGCACTATATTTAATCATAGGTCTGATAGGGAAGAGTACAGTGGCAGGATGACTTCTCTGGATCTTGAAGATATTCCCTTGGAAATTAATTCGGCCAGACAGGATTTCCTAACTGTGGTGGAGACATGAGGACTGAACAAGACAACATTATCCACATAAGTTTCTAAGTCACTTATGACCGTATCTGTCTGAAGAGTACTGTTTATAACATATGAAGTGGGAACAACCTTGCTGCCAAACACTACTATGCTGCACTTTTTTCATTTAGACTGAGAACATTTTTCATACATCATATGTGTGTACATCTCAGCTTTTGCTGGAAGGCTTTGTATCAGTGGTTGAATGGATAACAGTGTCCAATTTGACGTCATCAGCAAACCTAGTCAACCACACTTCTGGGATACTGGCTTTGATGTCTGCAAAGTAAATACTAAACAAAAGAGGGCCCAGAACGGATTGCTGTGGCAGTCCCCTAGTTACAAATTTACATTCAGAGAGGAAACCAGCAATTTGGGATTTGTTGGATAGGCAATTTGCAATCCAGCAGACAGCACAGGGGTTTAAATTAAGCTTGCCTAATTTTTAAATAATACCAGCATGGTTATATTGTCAAAAGCCTTGGGCCAGATTGAGATAACCAGTATTCCCAGAATAATCACTGTCCACAGCCCCTGTAGTCTTTTCAAAGAAACCTACTAGGTTCAGGAGACAAGACCTACCTTTCAAAAAAAAAAACAAATTTATTGTAATCATCAGTTAAGTTCTCTACATTTGTATAAAACAGATATCCTGGAGGTCCTCAACACAAACGTACCTAGACAAAAGAGATCTCGGAGGCAAAAACATGTGAAGTTCACTGCCCACCACACCACACATAGCCCACACACCTGTGTCTCACAGCCACTAAGGCCTAAACATAAATCCAACATATTAGTCATAGATGACTCCATTGTGAGACACACAGATGTGCCCCTCACCAGGCTGGATAAGCAGAAAGTCACAGTTAGTTGATTGTCGGGTGCCAGAATCCGCCATATCACCCCTGCACTCAAGTCTCTCAAGAGATACGGTTATGACTCAGTCATAGTCCATGTTGGTGTGAATGTCTTGAGATGCACCTCCCTGGACTATATGAAGAGAGACATGATTGAGCTCGCTGAATGTGTGTCCCAGGCAGGTATGTTCCTAGTCTTAAGTAACATTCTACAGTCACCATAAATGATGCCTCAATACAAACAGAAAATTATTAACGTTAACAATTGGCTTAGTTTCTGGTGTCATTTCAAGGGGATCCAACAGTCTGGGATGACATAATTGACAAACAACGATGCTTTGCCAGAGATGGCCAGCATATGTTTCTCTTGGCCTTCAGGCTCCTGGCAAAGGCTCTTGCCTCCCCATAGTGCCTTTTTTAAGCAATGCTATGAGGTCAAAACTACCAACATAAAAATTTCATCAAAACGTAAATTAAAGGCCATGCTGTTAAACAATATGAGTCTAAAGCACTCAATGCAAACATTCTTAACCCTGGAACATGCTGACATTTGTGCAGCCACTGAAACCTGGTTCAAAGCTGAGGAGAGCACCCCGTCTATACCAGGTTACTCATCCTATCATACGTTCAGACCCCAAACTGTGGGCAGCAAAGCAAAAGGAGGTGGAGCTGCAATACATATAAAAGACATACACACCTCCAGGCTGGTCAAACAGTATGACAAACAGGAAACACTCCAGATGCAGTTAACAACTGACAAGACCCCTATTAAATCATAGCTAGCTATAGGCCTCCAACTATGACTCAAGATGCCCACTCCACCTATCTGGACCTCTTTGAATCTATCAAGATTCAACCCTTTACCCTGATCCAGGGCGACTAACTATCCAACCATAGATAATACTCATACCAAAACACAAACGCCCAGATATTCCTTGATTTCATCAATAAAAATGCCTTGAACCAGTTGGTCGACATCTCCACAAGAGGTGAAAGTATGTTGGACTTTGTATCAATGAACATGAGTAACCACTACATCATCTCTACAGTGTCATCATCCCTGGTAAGATCTGACCACAAAGCGGTCACTTTTGAAGTCACCACCCCCCCCCCAGCTAGGGTCAAGCAAAAAAAACTTCTCCGAAGCTGATTACAACTTCCTGAGAGAAGGTATAATCAACTTCACAGCCTCCCCCACAGGACACAGGAACTGGCACATATGTCCAAACCTACACCAAAGTACTCTATGAGCATTTATATAGCTGCATGGAATCAGGAATACCTGACAGGACGAAATCATCTTCCTCAAACCTGTCTGGTGGACATCTGCAATAAATAAACTCTATAATAAAAGGAAAAAAATTGCTGTCCAAGACCAAAAAGGAGCAGGTGCCTAATTGGAAGAAATCTCTCTATAGACTGAACAAGCAAATAAGTGCACTAGTGAAATCCTCCAAAACAAACAGAGTCCAAACTGGCCACATCTACTAACGACAATCATAAGACCTTCTTCACATATGTCTGCAACCTCATGGGGAGCATCCAGATCTGCTCAGAACTGATGGTCAAGAACACCACATACACAAAACATTGTAGATATAACTAACTTGCTGGCAGACAGATTCAGTGAAAACTTCACCCTCTGTCCCCCCATCAGTAAAAGAGGACATCCCCAGTACAAGCCCCCCTCCCTTTATCTCTAGGGAGCAAGTTATCACTGCCCTCTCAAAGGCAAAAAATACAGCCTCCCTGGGACCTAATAACATCTGAGGCTGCATCCTACTTGAACTCAAGCAGGAACTTGCAGCACCATTAGGCACCTTATTCAACCAATGCCAGAGTATCGGCTTTGTCCCTGCTGAGTGAAGGATAGCCACTGTCATCCCTTTGCACAAAGGCAGAGCATCCACTGATCCATGAAATTATAGCCCCATCAGCCTAACTAGCCTGATCTGAAAGGCCACAAAGTGGATTATCATGGACCTCATTAACAAGGGCATTGGCAACCTCCAGACACTCGATCCCACACAGTTTGGTTTCATCAAGGGGAGGTCATACCTGTTAGATTTGGTCAAATTCTTTGAGACAGTCACCAAAGGCCATGGATGAGGGGAAGACAGTACACACTGCCTACCTTGACCTGGCCAAAGCCTTCGATAATATTCCCCACTCAGGTATAATAGATAAACTCTCTTAACAAGGCATCAATCCATACGTTACCAGATGGGTAGCAAACTAGCTCACTGATGGAACCCACCTTGTGAAAACAGGGGAAGCCACCTCAAGCAGTAGAAGTGGTGTACCCCACGGATCGGTCTTGGGGCTTCTGCTGTTTGGGATATACTTTTCTGAGGTGCAGGACAAAACCAGTGAGACATGGCTGCTGACCAAGTCTGCAGATGACTGCAAGCTGGGTGCCATTATCAATTCTTCTAGAGATGTGAACATCCTCGAAGAGGGTCTCACACAAAAAAATAACTGATGCCAGAAACAAGGCCTCAAACTGAATGCCAAAAAATGCATCATCATCCCCTTTGGAGAGAGTGATGTCCCCACAAATTATCACATTGATAATAAGGTCCTAAGCATGTAATCAGTCATAAGGGACTTTGGCACCCAGGTTGATCACAAACTGACTTTTGACCACCATATAGCCTCTGTTGTACAGAAAGCTTTCTACATGGCCCACTTCATTAATAAGGATATTTCATCCAGGGACAAGGTGGTCATAATATCACTGCATTCTTTCCTTATAAGACACATTATTGAATACAATGCCCCTTTTGGCATGTACCTCATAAAGCACATGCAGCAACTGGAGAGACCATGAAGGTTCCTCACCAGGAGAATCCAGGGTCTCAAACATCTACCCTAAACAGATAGGCTAAAGTCACTGACCCTCTACTCAATCTCTTAAGACTCCACAGAGGCGACCTCTGTCTGGCATACAAAGCAATCTCAGATCCCGCCCTGACAGAACTGCTGCATATTGGCTAGTCAAGCTCCACTCGGGTAACCCGCATGCACAACCTCAACCTGGTCTGTGACATCAACACGACTTTTTGGTGGGACAGATGTGTCCCAGAGATTCCCCCTTTTGTGGAATAGACTTCATCTCCATGTCAAGCAGAGTGCCTCATTAACCCTTTTTAAGCGCAGCATGAATAACTAGATGGGGAACAGAAAATACACCCCTGGGATTCCACCCGTGTCCTTGCTGGACAGTGACATAGGGTGCTGACTTGTTGGAACATGGGCTAAGTTTCTTGGTCTTGTATTTTGCTATTAGAGTTCAAGTCATCCCAGAAGGGAAAATGAGTGTGTGGGAGGCAGATTGCCCATAAGGATTGTCACAAATAGTGTATTTTCTTTGGGGTGCTTCCCATGACCATACCTCTTGTGGTATCTGTAAGACATTTCTGCCTAAGACACTCAAACCATTTGACTTCCCTGGCCATTTATCTTGAAAACCAGTGGCTTGCACAGTTAGCCCAGGGTACCATGGCAGAAACCTTTAACTCTGAGAAACGGTACACCCACTAGGTAAGGCGACCAAAAAGTCTCAGAAATATTCTTTAGTTGTCCACTCTCTAGAAGCAGGTAAAAACTCTGTAGGTCATTTGGTTTCTACATTGATTCAGCTGCCATGACCCCGTCGGGAGCTGGCATGGATCCATTCTTCTGTATGTCCTCTGAGGCTTTGCAGGCATCTGCTCCAGACATTGGGGGGCATCTGTGGTTGATTATCTTGAAGGGTCCTAGTGGGATTCCACATATTGGTCAGGAAAGAGGTTCCAGGTTCTCTTATTGAATCTTGTCAAGAGTCAGAATGTCCAGTACTTGTTAAAGCTGATGTTCCTTCCAAGGAAAGACAAAAAGAGAAACATGTTTCTCCTCAAAGGGAATGGCAGGAATTTACTCATGGCTTGTTTTCTGCCTTGATGGCTGAAAAGCCACCTCAAAGGGTTTTGGTACCTGCTCCTCCTTGGACCTCTACCTCTTCGAAATTGTTTGGGGAACCGGATTCCTTGGATGAGGATTCAGTGTCTGATGAGGGGTCTTTGCCCTATTCCTCACAGATGCTTTTGCCTTTGGCTTATGGTCCTGATGAAGAAGAGTCTGTTAGCCACAAGTCTCCTTTTGAGGACTTGCCCTTTGGTGAAACAGTAAGATGATGGAATACTTTAAGTGGGATTCTTATCAAGTTGTCTGACATTCAGAGAAGATATTATGAGTTGCTTCAGGTGGATACTCCTAAACCATTGGCAGTTCCTCCTGTGTTGGCTGCCCTGTTAGACACTTTCATTGATGCTTCCAAGTCTCCTGATTCTTAGCCTCCTGTTCCTAAGAAACCTGATAGGTTCTATAAGGTCCATGAGGATTGTCAGTTTTTATTTAAATTTTCTCCCGCTGTGGTGTCAATCTCTTCTGACAAGCCTTCTAAGCTTTTTCCCTCTTCCAGACTTTTGCCTTCTGATAAGGACAGTGCGGCAATGGAGAGTATAGGTAAGATGTTTACACTGCTTCTACTTTGGCCTTTAGGGCAGTTAATTACCAGACCCACATGACCAGGCATGGTCTGGCCTTGATTGCTTAGGCTTGTCATGTTTTTTCTGACCTCCCTGATTGTGAAGGCAAATCCTATGCCTTATCTTTTTTTAAGGCAAATTCTCTGCCTCATCTTTTTTCAGTTCTGCTTCTCAAGTGGCTTACCATTCTAAGTATAGCTATGATGCTACTAACACCTCTTCTAGTGTCTATCATGAGGCATTATTCTTAGCTTCATCTTCAGTCTCTGCCTGAGGACATTAAGTCCAGGTTGTTGGACATGCCTTTGAATAATAAACATATTTTTGGGACTGCTGCTGCTGACATGTTTAAGTCTCTTCAAGAGCAAGGCAAAGCCTTGCAGGACCTTAAACATATTTTATCTCCCCTATCCATAAGTTCTAGAGGGATTATCCTTCTAGATCTGCTTTTGTTCACAGGCAACCCCACTAGGCCTCCAAGGGCAAGAAGAGTGGGAGGCAGGGCCCCCTCTGCTAAGGCTTCTCAGACTTCAGTGGCCCAGAAGGCTCCTTTACCTGATAATCATGCTTCTCTTTGACAATTGTTCCCCCCTTTAGACCAGGTTCCTTTGGCTTCTAATTTGGATTCTTATTTCAGACTCTTGGATTCTATCATCAATCAGGGTTACTTCATAGTGGTTCATCAACCACCTCTAGAGCAACTTCATTTCCTGGAGGTTCTGGGGTCCCTGGTGAACCAAGGAACCATTCACCCTGTCCCCCCCTTCCCAAGTGGGAAAGAGTTTTTATTTCAAAGAGTTTTTATTTCAGGATGTTCCTGGTTCCTCGAAAGGAGGGCACTTGGAGACCTATTCTGGATCTCTCCTGACTCAACACCTTTCTCAATGTCCCTTTTTTCGTATGCTTACTCTTCAAACTCCGTTTCCTCTTTTATTACACTGGGCTATTCTGGTGTCCTTGGATCTGAAAAATGCTTACATTCATATCCCTATTCACCCTCTTTTCAAGAAGTTTTTGTGTTTCTTTGTTTTTTCCTTTCATTTTTAGTTCTCTGCTTTCACCTTTGGCCTCTACTGCTCCAAGGATATTCACAAAATGCCTAGCTCCTTCAATTGCTTTCTGCAGGTGCAAGGCATTCATATTTTTCCTTATCTAGATGACCTGTTGCTTCAGGCGCCTGCTCTCAGACCTTGTTACAGGATCTGAAGTTCACCAACTCCCTTCTTCAATATCTGGGGTTTAATATCAACTTCCAAATGTCCATCCTGACTCCGTCTCAGGATCATGTGTATCAGGGATGCAAGATTCAGACAGTGTCAATACTGGACTCTCTTCTGCCTCCAAAACTTTTGTCATTGACAGCCTTTTTTCAGTCTCTTCTTCCCCTGACTGCCATGCCACCCAGGGAGTTTCTTCAGGCCCTGGGATTTGTGGCCGCTTCTACTCTAGTGCTTCCTCTTGTCAGACTGCATATGCAGAAACTTCAATGGTACCTCAAGTCAGGTTGGGTGCAGCATTGTCACCCTCTGGATTTCAGTGTACCTCTACTTCCCTGTCTAAAGAAGGAATCTGAGTGGTGGACTTAAGAGTTTGCCCTCAACTCAGGGTGGTCCTTTGGCCTCCAGTCCCTTCTCAAAAACTGTTCACTGATGCCTCAGACACGGGGGGGGGGGGGCTTCTTTTGGTCACTTGAATGTTCATGGTCTCTGGCCTCCCCACCAGCAGTCAGACCATATCAACATCAAAGCGATGAGAGTACTGATTCTGGCCCTACAGCCCCTTCACCCCATGTTCTCTCCAGGCTCCTTGAAGGTGTACACAAACACTACAGTGATGTAGTCGACAAGCAGGGAGGCACAAAATCCTGCCTCCATTGCAGGATGGCTCAGGCTTGGGAGGTGGCTGTCATTTATCAGTAAACTCTAAGCAGTACAGATTCCTTCAGAGCACAATCTAGTGGCAGACTCTCTGAGCAAGTCCAAAACAAAGGCTTTTGAATAGATGCTTCACAGAGAAATGTTTATGGACATTGTCCAGTGGTGATGTATTTCTCAGGTAGATCTTTTCCTCCTCCCCTCTGAATAGGCAGCTTCCTCTCTCCTGTTCCAGAGTGCCATGCCATCTGGTGTGAAAGATGGACACCCTTTCTTTTCCTTGGAATGGGACGTTTCCTTATGCTTCCCCTCCTCTTCCTCTACTTCCAAGAGTCCTGCAGCAGATTCAGCTGGACTCGCCGAAAATCTTGCTAGTGACTCCCTTTTGGACAAGACACACTGGTTCTCCCTTTTAATGCATCTGGCCAGGGGCAATCACCACAAGTTACCTCACGGGTTGGATCTCCTCACACAGGACAAGGGGAGTTCTCATCCATTCTTACATGTCCATCCTTCAACTGACACTGTGGATGATAGGGTTTTGATCCCTTTCAGGATCTGATTTCTGAGTACGTGCTCAGGGGTTTACAGGAGGCAAGGAAACCATCAGCCAGGAAATCTTATATGTCAAAATGTAAAAGATTTTCTGTCTGTTGTCATGCTTGTAACTAGGACACATTTTCAGTGGGGATCCCTTTGGTCCTCTCATTTGTGCGAGTTGCACCAGTCTGGCCTGGCCTATTCTTTTGTAAAGGCCCATTTGTCAGCCATTTCTGCTGGTCTGTCCCCGAATCCTCCTTCGACTTCTTGTTTTGAGGTCAAACAATTTCTTAAAGGCGTCCTGCACATTAGATCACCAAGTAAACCTATTCCCCCTCCTTGGGAACTTAATTTTGTTTTGGAAAAATTGACTCCAGGCTCCTTTTGAGCCGGCAGATTCTGCTTTTTTGCAACTTTGTACCTGGACGACTGTTTTGTTGCTGGCTCTTACTTCTGTTTGGAGGGTTTTTGAGCTCCACACCCTTATGGCCATTCCTCCTTTTTTGTTTTTTCACAGGGACAGGGTGTCCATTTTTACTAATCCTTTTATGCCCAAGTTAGTAATTGAGTTGTCCTTGAATCAGTCAGTACAACTCCCTTTCTTTTTCTTTTCTCCTCAGTTTGCTAGTGAGAGAGTCCTGCATACCTTGGATTTGCACAGACAGCTCATGTTCTATTTGAATAAAACTAAGGCCATTCATAAGTCTGATCAACTTTTTGTTTCCTTTCATCCCAGGACATTGGGTTTGGCTGTTTCTAAGCGAACCATTTCCTTTTGGATATCTAAGGCCATTTCCTTTTGTTATTCTTTCCATGGCAAATCTCCGTTGACTTGCATAAGAGCCAATTCCACTAGGGCTGGTGCCTTCTTCAAGGGGTTGGGCACTAATTCCATCCATAAAGCTGCTACTTGGTCATCAGTGCACACCTTTACTAAACATTATAAGTTGAATACGGTTTCTAGGGCCAGAGCAGGTTTTGCCAAAACCATTTTATGTGGGCTTGTTGTGGGCTCTTCTCAGCCTTCCACCAGAGTCTTGAACTTTTTTAATCTTAATTCTGTTTTGGAAACTGTAACAGTGATATAGACAGACATAGTACAATTGTGCAAAATCTTACCCTAACAGTAGATGTCCTTCTTTCACTGTTGTGGTATTTGCTCCCTCACTCCAATCCCCTCTTGTTTGTTCTGTTTTTTGTTCCCTTTTTGCTGAGGGTTTCCCCTTTTTCTCCTGCATTTTTTCTTTCTGGATATACATGGACTCCTTTGTCCTACGGAAACTGTCCTCTTCTGGGGCAACTCAGTTGCATCGGTGCATCTTTTTTATGCCCTATATTCTGTGCCTGGAGCATAAATGTGATGTACAGTGCATACAGGACCATTATGCTTTTGTACACTGTCCGAGCATTGGGCTACCCTGGGCAGGAAATCCCTCCTGCTTTGGATACTGCAACAGCGAAGACCATCTTTTACACAACTGTACTTTCTGCTATGATGCATTAAATGGCTTTGCATATATGACTAGTAAGGCTGACCGGTTTGTAATTACCCAGTTTGTAGAAAGGCTATCCTTGTTTAGGCGAGTCATGGTAGCTGTTCTCCAGGCATCAGGAAGAAGCCCTGTAGATAGACTGAGGCTGAACAGTTTAATAGAGGCTCAAATACTGCTTTTTTGGCATTGATGAGACTCAGCCTGGTATACTGTCAGGTCTTCATTGCAATGGTTGAATGGTAATTTACCGAACTTGCAAGGACCAAACTGCAAATGTCCATAAATGTGAAGGAATTTTAAAACTGCTGTCTTTCTGCAGAGGTCTGTATCCCTGAGCAATAAAACCTCCCTGTGGAGACATTACCCTCATATACACCTTCTTCTACATAAATCACCTCCAAGGCTGCTGTAACTCATGGTATAAGGAAAAAACAACTGTTTAAAAATGAACACTTTCATAATTAGGGTCCTTCAGGGGCATATGCTGTTCCTAGGTGATTCTTCCCTCTCTACCTGCCAAACATCAAGACTCCCACCCATGGGATTCCAGCCCATTCAATCACCTGCAGTGGGAACCTCTGGATCCACTAAAGTAAGAGCCATCCATTGGTGCTGTTATTCACACCAATACCAGAGAGTTTCGCTTTTGCCTTTATTATCAATGACAGAATTTTAAATCCTCTAACCTTTCCCATAAGCGGAACAGTATTAGCCACTCTATTTCATCTGTCCTGCTGATATCACCAATCTTCATTATGGTCACAGCTGTTGAAAACGAGCTGCTGGTATCATGGTCAGAACCAAAACTCCTGTATCAGTGACACCAGCAAAGGGACTGCTTTTTTGTTTGGAAAACACCAGAAACTGTAAAAGTTATAAGTGATTTCACTCCTTAAACTCTGACATCTGTAACCCTTTCCACAAACATTCAGTCGACTTACCTTAGGCCACAACCTGATGAAGTAAGTGAAGCTATGCACTTCTTATATTAATGTAAGCATAAGCAACACTTGGCTGAACTTGTAAGATCTGTGTATGAGGCTCTGAAGGGTAAGTAGACACAAATATGGTACATTAATTACATTTCTAGAGTTATGGGAAATATTCTGAAACTAAAAAGTCATGTGAGTACTACACTGGGATACAGAGAAGGATCTTCACTTTGTAAAGTTTAAAATGGTGAGTAAACTACTGACTTGTGAACATCACTACCTCCTTGCACTGTAGACAAATGGTACTTACTTTTAGTGTAGGGACAACAAATACAAACTATCTACAGTACTTCTGAATAGTTAATTAAACAAACTAGCTTGTTATTAATATAAACTGTTCTGTCAGTTTATATATGCATTACAGAACTGCAACTGATTCAATCAATCTTCATCTAAAAATGGGAAACACTGCACTTTTATAGGCTCGGACAGTGCAGGCCTCTGCCTGTGGAGTTCCAAGGTATCCAACTTGGCAGAGATATCCTACAAGAGCATTTGCTCTTCTTAAATATTTTCTTCCTCTCCATTTTGATATCATAAGAAAGGGGACTTTACTGTAGCCAAAAAACATACAGTTATAATGGATATTTTTAATTAAATTTTAAACAGACCAACTTTAGCACTACCTCAGTGTTCCTTTTGACTGAGATAGCCTAGTTCAGCATATCTTCAGGCTGATTATTTCTATACTTAACTCTACATCTGTTAACAAAAAACAAAAATAGTTATGTTCTCTGTATATCTACTTGCATGTCTCATGTGAAGTCTTTTACTGTAGTACACCAGATATGTTCTTAATAAAACAATAATGTAGTTTAAAAGCTGTACAAAAATCAGACAAAAAATGGTTATTTTATTTTCACTGAGGCACATCAGACCTGAGGATTTATAAATATCGCCACCATGGGCTGCAAGGGCCATACTAAAGATCCTGTTTCTGTGATGCATCGATCTGCAATTCAGAGACACATTAGCTGCAAACAGGAAAGATCTGATCAATGGCTAATTTGCATGTCTTTGAATCATGGTTAACTACTCTGGAATGCAGACCAGCACTTCCTGCAATACAGGTGGCAGTGGCATTGTTTAATTACAGGCACCCCCCTCATACATACAAACACACACACACCATAAATACCACAGACCCCATATTTGTCTCTGTGTTATCCGAGCATCCCCAATGTCTCCGTTTCCCTGGCCTTGGTAATACATGGATGAATACTGTCAGCCATTAATGTCAGACATTTGAGTTTCAAACTTTATACCCTTCAGTAAATGGATTATGGCAAAAGCTGTTATCCCAGGGATTCTCTCCATCTGCACTATGAGGTTGAAAGGTATACTTAACTTTTCTTGTCCCTCTTCCTCATCCATCACAAGTTTCAGGCACTGCATAATGCCAGAGTTCCTCAATATATGTTTAAAAAATCAGCAGGTTAATGAAGAAGTTTTGTGGGTCAAGGGTACATGGTTCAAGTCTCTCTTACCTCCTTTGTTGTCTGATAACTTGCTTTTCAAATTATATTCCTGGCATCTACTGGTGGCACAGAGAACTAACATCTTCTGTGTAAGGTGGAAGTGTACAAAGCTTGAACCCTTTTTAGTGCCTTTTAAGGAATACTATTTATCCCTGGTATCTAGTGATCCCCCACCCCTGGTTCCCATTCCAATTGCTACGCAAGCACCCATTTAAAAAGTTCTCTCTGGTGTCTAGTGGTCCCCTCCCCCAATGTTACAGGCTCTGTTCATTAGTCTATGGGTGTGTGGAAGTATGAGTTACCCTAGCCCCCCCCCCCCCCACAAAATAGCCCCCCCTACCCAAATGCACTCACAGACACATTCATCCATGCACATGCGCATACACCTGCCTAACTTAACCCCTACTAACTCACCCTAATGCTAGCTACCAGGAAGGGAGGCGCGCACACACACACACTCTTACTAATGCAAACACCTCCTAACACCACCTCACAACTAAACTCGCCAGTATTTCCCTCTAACACAATGGATGAACACAGCCAACTACCTCAAGGTGCAAGGAGCTGTCATGTTTATCTACATAGCTGAGTGATTCAATGAATTGCTTGGCAAGCAGATGCACTTTCAGAGCACACGGCTAATAAGCATACACCTCTTCCTTGGACTATCTCATTAACATTTAGCACAGCTGTGGCAACAAGTAAACACGATGCTGTACTTCATGCAAAAGCCCTGTATTAGGACTGTCTATGAATACCAATGCGAAATGTAGCCTAAATCCAGCCCCTATTGAAAAGAAGAGGAAATTGTATGATTCTGTGGCCACAGAAGGTTGCTCCTGACTTAATTAACAAAATGCTATTTTTATCTTAGCATATAAACATAACAAAAATATATTTTATTTTTTAGTTTAATTACAATAAAAAGGGTGGCCGCGGTGGTGCAGCAGTTAGCGTTGCTGCCTCACAGCAAGAGGTTCTCCGGTTCGATCCTCGGCTGTGGTGTCTTCTGTGCAGAGTCTGCATGTCCTCCCTGTGGTCGCGTGGGTTTCCTCCAGGTGCTCCAGTTTCCTCCCACATCCCAAGGACATGCTTGTAGGTGGATTGGACAATCTAAATTGGCCCTAGGCATGACTGCATGCGTGTGTGTGCCTTCTGTGGAAGGTTGGGTGCCGGGCTGGCAACTAGACACCATAAAACTCCACTGCCATTCATAAGCAGACAGTTGATCTGCTGTGGCAACCTCCTAACCAGGAAAAGCCAAAAGAAGAAGTAGTTTAATTACAATAAAAGTTATTACTTTTTTAGTTAAATTGCAAAGTTTTTTTTTGGTTCTAGTTCAGTTACAAAGTTAATGCAGGCAGGCAAGTGCTTTAAAATAAACAACTTACTAAAAAGCAATACCATTATGTAATGCCTCATCCTAAAACTGTAAAAGATGTGTTCAGCCTATGTAAATATGTTAAATCTTAACCTTCAGTGCTATGGGTACTAGTCAGTGTTAAGTTTGGTACTATGTATATTTGAATACTTCTGTATACACCTTATATTTTGTTTAAAATTTAACCGTGGAACTTTTCTCCCGGGCCTCCGCTGAAAATGGACATGCATCCAGTCGGACTTTCGCAGTCGAAGAATGTGAAATAAATAAATAAACAAATAAATAAATTTGTGTAGACAGTTTGCTACTGGCAGTCATAAATAAACTGCCGGCCTTCTTAAATGAAGACAATAAAATCAAAATTACTCTTTTTTTTTTTTTTTTTTTCCTTATTCTACTCTTCCATCTGTGTGAAGTACACTGAATGTGGACAAAGTACCGCTCCTTCACATACTGGTATACAACAAATTTTTATTAAAGTGTTATCACATGCATTAAAAGCAATAACCTACCATCAATGTTTCTCAAAGACATCCAAGATGAAATTAGAAAAGCTAAAAAAAACTACACGTGTTGATGTAAGACATTTCAAAGTAGCAAATAAAATACAGCTAAAATGCATCTGTGGGGAACAGACTTGAATAAAGAATCAAATAATTAAACCACACAACAAATCATGCAGTACACTGCATGACAGAGTATAATCCTTAGAAATTATAGCAATATTTTATAAAATGTTCAGAGCTTACAATAAAATTATAATAGAGGTGGTATGGTACACTTTCAGCATGCTAGACTTTCTCCCTTTTCCTAAGATGCATCAACCCCGCAACTGATATAGTTACATTAGGGGATGTTAGAGGTGAAGTCCTCTACATTGTGGTTGTGAGGTCCCTGCCCTCACACATGAATTCAGAATTCAAGATTCCCCTTGAATTTGTTCGTATGTTAATGTAATTAAAAGTCTCAATAACATGGTACAGTTTTCTCTCCAACAATTAGCATGACAAATCTGAGACACAAAAGAATGCCTGTCAACATAGTGGACTGCCCAAAAAACTTCCAGCCTTGTAAAATTTTAGGCACAATCCATCAGTTATGCAATACATTTAGTCTAATCTGAGGCTACACTGAAATTCGATCACTTTGAAAAGTTATATTTTAAATATGCCATCTACTGTACTTTATTATACAGCTGTTTATTTGGTATATCACATAGGTTCATAGGAAGGTACTAGGCTATCTGCCAGAAGGCATTTATAAGCCTAGCCAGAATGTGTTGGCTTTCGTCACCCCCCCTTAGATTAGTTCCCTGTGCCTCTGTCCAGCAGAGCCACTGAAGTGATCCCCGGGGTAAACTTTCTCTTGAAGAGTGTTAGCGAGAAGCTCTGCCTAATGTAGATTGGAATCTTGTTCCAAAGCATGGGAAGTCTTTGGGATAGGAATCTATCCCTCCAGCACATCCTATTATTTGTTGTGGTGAGGTTTAGATCCTTAGAGCATGTGGTTCGAGGGGATAAGGTCTTCTTTAGGTGGAGCAAGTCCATCAATTCTGGGTTGGACATGGCCTTGTATGTCAGGCAGAGATCACCTCTGAGTAGGCGGCATGCAACAGAGTACAGCTGGAGTTTCTTCAGTCAAGCTGCATAAGGCATCTGTTTGAGGCCAGTGATCCTCTTGGTGAGGTACATTTGTGGTCTTTCCAGCTGTTGCAGGTGTCTTGTAAGGTACATCCCAAATGGGGCATTGTACTCTATGATGGGTCTGATGAGTGATGAGTAGAGGGGCACGATGACCTCTTCTGATCTGGATGCAAACCCTTTTGTGATTAGGTGGGCCACAGAGAAAGATTTTCTAACCCCTTTAGCAATGTGATTATCAAAGGAGAGATTGCCATCTACTTGGGTCTCCAGATCCCTTATTACATTTTCTGTATTTAGGGGACTATCACCTATGTGGCAATTTGTGGGTACTTTGTTTTTTCCAAAGGGGATGACTATGCACTTTTTGGCATTTAGCTTGAGGCCATGATTTTGACACCAGGCATCCATCTCAGTGAAACTCTTTTGGAGGATGTCTGTGTCAGCCGGAGAGTCAATTATAGCACCTAGTTTGCAGTCGTCTGCGAACTTGGTCAGCCATAGTCCACCTGTGCTTGCCTGCACCTCTGAGAATATGCCGAACAAGAGGGGTTCTAGGACTGAGCCCTGGGGAATGCCACTTGTAACCAGTTTAGAGTCAGACCTAGCTCCCGCAACTCTCACCATGTGGGTTCTGTCCGTGAGCCAGTTGGTAATCCATCTCGTGACGTAGGGGTTTATGTTCATGCTGGTGAGCTTGTCTATAATACCAGAATGGGGGATGGTGTTGAAGGCCTTTGTGTGAGGTCTAGGTAGGCTGTGTGTACTACCTTTCCCTCGTCTATAGCCTTGGTAACTGTCTCAAAGAAGTCCACCAGGTTTAGGAGGCATGATCTGCCCTTAACAAAGCTTAACTGGGTAGGGTCCAGTGTTTGGAGGTTCCCAATGTCTCTGTTAATGAGTTCCATGATGATGAGCTCCATAGCCTTGCAGACCAAGCTAGTCAGGCTTATAGGGCGATAGTTCCCAGGGTCTGTTGTAGCTCCACCTTTGTGGAGCAGAATAATCATTGCTGTGCTCCACTCTATGGGTACATAGCCTGTGGAGAGGCTGAGTTTGAACAGTGTGTTTAGGTGAGGGGTTAGTTTGTCTTTGAGCTCGTGTAGGACGCAGCCTGGGACACCGTCTGGTCCCATTGATGCTGTGTTTATGGCTTTGGAGAGGGCTGTTTTAACCTGAGTGTCTGTGATTTCAGGGACTCTACATTCTTCTGGTATGGTTATGGGCCCTTTTGGGGGGTGAAGTTTGCACTGAACCTGTCTGCCAGGATGTTGGCAATATCAGTCGGTTCAGTGTATTTTGTGCCATTCTGCACCAACTCCGAGCAGATCTGAGCATTGTCACTTAGATTCTTGACATAGCTAAAGAATGCCTTGTGGTTATCTTGGGATCCTTGGCAATTTTTCTTTCGAAGCTCACCTTGGATGATTTTATGAGGGATCGTAGTTTCTTGTTGATACTGATTAGGGATGTCTTCACTTCTTCGGATTTTACTCTTTTTCTGTACTAGTTTCCTCCTTCTATTGTCTATAGCTTGTTTGTGGCAGGGGTCCACCAGACTGGTTTCCTTTTCTTGGAGGAGTGAGTCTTGGTTTTGCTTGGGATAGCACGATCCATGCATTCTTGTAGGTGCCCGTAGAATGCATGAGTAAAGGATTTGGCAGCTTGGACAGCATTATCCTTTAGCATGGGGGGCTTTGATGCTTTCCACCTCGGTCTTAAGTAATGTGAAGTTTGCTTTTGAAAAGTTTTTCATGGCGGTTTCCTTGTCCGGGGGTGGGGGTGGGGGTGGAATGTGGATATCCAAAGTGATTTATGGTCAGATCTAACCAGCGAGGGGTTGACCTCCGGTGTGGAACACCGGTCGCCCATGTTAGTGATGACCAGGTCCAATATGTTGTCACCTCTGGTGGGAGTATTGACCAGTTGAACCAGGGCGTTTTGAGTTTATAAATTCTAGGAAATGTTGGGCAAGGGAGTTAGTAGTTGAATAGTTCTCCCAGTTAATGTTTGGGTAATAGAAATCATCCAATATTAGGGTGTTTGGTAAGACCTTTATGTTTCTTAGTGTTTCCAGAAATGCAGAATGGGGGTCCTGGGACATGGTGGGTGATGTGTAGCAAGCTACAATTTGAACTGCAGTTTTGCCCGTTGTTAGTTATATGTGGATGATCTCTGAAGTATCGTGCTGTGCCACTAACCTGGAGGTGTGAGTATCCTTGATGAATATGGATACACCCCCCGCTTTTTGCATTTCGGTCTGGGTTCTGTGGCCAAAATGTATGGTATGCGTTGTAGCCTGGTAGTGCTGGGGTGCTCTCTGGAGCCTTAAACCAGGTTTTGGTTACTGCATATATATCGATTTTCTCCATACTGAGGAGTGCCTCGAGTGCGTGCATTTTGAGGTTTAGACTTCTGGCACTGAGTAGCATTGCCCTCAGTTTTTTGTTACTTGTGCTACTTACGGTGGTGGGTTTGTCTTTTGAGCCTTGCCTAAAAAAGGCACTATGGGGGTGCCAAGAGCCTTGGTCAGTATTTGAAAGCCTACGGTTGACAGGTGCAAGCCATCTCTAGCGAAGCAGTGTAGCTTGTCGAGCATGTCATCCCAGGCGGACAGACACTGAATCCCCTTTGAATGACACATCATGATGTCCTATCAGGTTCAGAAAGTATTATTATGATTTTAGTCACTTTAAGCTACATGCAAGCATGTGGAGTACTGAGATGACTCGCCAGATCCATGAAAAAATACAGCTCTGTTAAGCATTCTTATGATGTAAGAAATGTGTTTAACAAAGGGTTTTTAAACACTTTTCAGTGTTGTTAAGCTCTAGTCTTACACTAAAGCATAAACAGAGGTCACCACAGAATAGCGATGAGATGCTAAAACAACTTTAGAAGCTGTAGAATTCTTAGTATTGTCATTTTTGTGAATGTACCAACATGAGGTATATTACAGCTTTTAAAGCAGTTACATGATCAAAGATACTATTCACTTATGACTTGTCTGAGAGGCAATGCTAAGTGTGTTACAGCTTTCATTGATTAGGTTTCACTGATCATAACCAACCTGTTAAATGTTCTTGACACTGATGTCACAATTTATCATTTAAGCTTTGCTCCGCTCTTAAAGGTGAATATCTTAGCAGTGATTTCTCAAACTCATAAGTTGGCTATGATCTGAAATCTATCATAATCCTCAATGTAAACAGAGCAGCTACGTTAAAAAAGTAGTGGTGTCTGTAATCTGTGATATACTCAAAGTAAAATATTACTGCCCATTCACTAAGCATATTTAAATATAACAAGACATAACACCTCAGACAATATGCTTCCAGTTGAGAAGCGGATGGTAAAATCACTTTGCTAAATAATGTCAATAAAGCACTCTACAGTCAGTTAACTAAGGTGGGAGACAGTGTTACTTTTTATCTCTTAAAATATTAAAAGTCTATGAAAAAAGACATTACCGCTAAATGTACGACATAAGACATCAAGTGACTATCCGCAACAAGATATCAATAGGACAGTGACCTAGCTGGTGCAGATCAGATTTTGGTTTCTTTCTGAATAAGACAACAATGCTGCTTACACTTTTATGTCCTCATCCACTGTACTTATTTGTACAGACTTCCAAAAAAAATAAATATGTGCTCACCTGAAAAGTTCCAAACCAAGAAGTGCAGCACATTACCTTGCAGTGCTAAAGAAGCACCCGGTTTGCAAAAATTCCTGTTCTGACAGCACTGAAACGTTAAAGCTTCTTAGCTTTACCTACACACATGGATTGTTTTACAATTTAGGTGACAACTGAGGCACACAGTTTAGTACATAATGTAACAGTTAAACCAACATTTGGCAATTTAATTCTGAATAATGCCCACAATTAACCATCAGGTCAATACTCTCCCCATCCCTGAAAAACATTCTGAAAGACTTCCTAGCCAAAAGCTGGCATCAAACCAGGATAAACTATATTTCCTTAAATGTGAACAAATACCTAGTTTTACCTTGCATCGCCTTACTCTCTCTTCTTCACTTACTTCCTTATTTTTTATCAATTACTCTCCCCTGGCTTTCTCTCTAAATATGCCATAAGCCTGTTTTTTGCTCACTCTGTATTGTAATTCTTGTTTGTATTATATTAACTTACCTTTAATTTCTCTATAAACTGGCTAAAATTTCTCTATTAAATCACGGTCATATAACTTGTATCTATTGATAAATAACAGATTTTTCACATCATGTCTAATTTGATATAATTATTTACACTGTAGTTGTTTTTTGTATTATTTTTAAAGAGTGAAAAATTATTGTTCTTAAAATGTTTTGTAATACTTTGTGGAGTTTTTCTCCCACAGCCTCCGCTGAAAATGGGCTCCTACCTAGTTGGACTTTCCTGGTAATCAAATGTCAGTAAATAAATAAATACTACTGTAACTAGTCATCATGTATTTTCATGAAAACTGCAGGCAACAATCAAAAATACTTACCTGTCACCACAGCAACAGAGGAGTGAGCACCAAGACCTCTCCGTTTCACGGAACTTGCCCGAATTTGGCTCATCTGTGCACTGTGCTATGAAGGCATGCACTTCTGATTTGTGTACTTGTTCTGCTCTTTGATGCTAAAGATTGAAAAACAAAGTTCAGCTACTTTTGTACCTATAGTATCTACTACAAAATTGTTCTAATACTCAAGGAATGCCTAAAAAATCATTTTACACAAAGGATAAGTAATTTATGAAAAACTGAATTATACTTGTTTTATTTATTTACTGTATTGGTTGATAGGGCTAGCAGAATGATCACAGAGGAATCATTTCAGCCACAGCCCAAGGTTATGGGTACTAGTAACCAATGCAACAGAAAAAAAGGCTTCACAATGCACAAAGATCAAACACCACACAGTATAACAGAATTAGGGAAGATCTGTCCCGGACAGGCCTAGAGTTTTTATCAAATTATTTTATCAAGACTATATAACAGCAGAATAAATGATGGACTCCAGGCCTTCTCTAGTCCAGGAATATCTGCAATATACAGTAAACATGAGACCTGGCTAGCAGTGGGAAATTGTTCTTATGGCCTGTACTTGATCTCAACCATTGTTGAAATTTTAATATTACCTTTATCTACATTATATAATTTTCGTGTAACTTGTACTTCATTCTGTCCAATTTTTGTTATTGTAATCAACACTCATTTGTATTTTTTGTTATTGCTTCAACTCCCAGTTTTCGATATGTCCATTTCTAATATACATTTTTAAACCGTTGCTTTTTTTTTTAAAACCTGGAGCTTTTCTCCCCAGGCCTCCACTGAAAATGGGCTTTCACTGGCCCAGTGGACCTTACCGGTAATCAAATGCCAATAAATATATATACTATGCAGACCTAGTACGTACCAGGAAAGTGAAGGCAAGTAGCGGAATCGTACTGGACCTCACTTTCTCTAAGTAAATCAGCTAAACAGACTTGGGTTCGAGTACCACTTAATTTCAACAATGGCCAGAGAAGTTCTTTATCATACAACCTCTTTCCCAGTCGTCTTAAAGTCTGCCCTGTTAATGACAAAGGAGAAAAAAAGGAAACAGTGATACCACATACAAAGACTGCAATTTATTCAGATTTAATGATGTTGCCACTTTAAACTCCTACCAAGTAAAGGTTTGTGACCCTAAAGACTGGATCAGCCATAAAACCTTTCTAAATGTTAAGGAGACAATGGAAGGCGGTTGTACTCCAATTAAAGCTGTCTGGCTTCTAAGTCATATATCGCTTCCAGTGAGGCTCACCAATTTCTGCATACCTCCTATTTAAAGCCCATATAGTATGTTTTATCTAGTGGAGATACTGCAACAAGTAGTCCATCCACTGACAATACAGGAGTGGAGACTCCTTCTTACTGACATGTACACATACTCTGAAGCTAGGACAGCAAGACATGCACTATGTTTTTAGTGCAGAAAGGCCGCCTACACATTCTCATTATGATCAGTCAAATCATGGAATCAAAATGCTTTCTAAAAGTTGCCCACAGATCAAAGATAATAGGAAAGTCCTAAAACATACGAAGCCAATGACTTTGGAATGTTTATACACAACACATGGCTGTCCTGAGACGGATTATTTCGAACATTTTAATCGCAGCAAAAGTGAAACACATACTGACTAATAAAAATACTGAATTATTTTAAAGTTAGGAATCACCAAAGACTTCAGAGACATATGGAAAAAGAACTCTCCGATAACGAGTGCTTCAGAATATAGGCCATCTAACCAGCTGATGTGTTCTATCTTTATCTTGGAACCTCCATTCAATTAATACCCACTTTACTTCATAAAATTCAGCCCACTCCTTGCTAATCACACACAGGCTTGAGTCAGAAAATTAAAGTTCCTCTAAATATCTTTAACACCTTTTTTTGAATTATCACTTAAGACAACCATACATTTATATAAAAGAACACAAACCATGTTAACATTCACAGTTATAAATATTACACATCACATATATTTTTATACACGAGCATCAATCCAACATTACATAAATCGATAGATTCCTGCCTTCCCTTAAACCTTACTCCTCCAAAATATTCTGCATGTACTATCTGACAGTTCCCATTTTTTCTATGTAGTTCGCTCCTACTGTTTTCCAAAGATCCTGCTGCCAGTTCTTTTATCTCTGTTGTAATACTCACTACTTCAAATACAGTTGGTTTAAACTTTGATGTCTATTTTCTGGTAATTCTACATATTTTTTTAAAGAATTCTCTTGAAAGTAAGCAATCTAAATAATCAGGAAATAATCATCCCTGCATCTCACAGAAACTAGTGAAAAAAGTGACAGAGGCAGACATCTTGAAGAGAAGAATCATTTTACTTTAGGAAGTAAAGAAAGAAAGGAGCACTGATTGCAACAGTCTCCTGTTAAATGCAGGGCAGGCTTTCTGATCCCAGCTTTCATGAAATGTTTATGCTGTATGAATGTGTTGGGGTGGGGGGGGGGGGGGGATTTCTCATCATGCTTTAACTTATGAGGCAATCAGGACAATCACGAAAGAGCACATTAGAAAGAATATGAAGTACACTGGGTTGACAACTACCCTCAACCACAGTCATTCCTTCCACTTGCCACCATGCTGGAATATACTCATCCTGATTTTAGGCAGCCTGATTAAGTGAATCCAGTTTGTGTAGTGTGCAATAAGGGCCAACCATTCTATACAACAAAACTGGCCTTTTGAAAAAAAAGAAGTTATGTTCTTACAATGATGTTCTATCTGTGTTGTTGATCTTCATTCATTCCTTAGTGATGGGCCAATATAACAAGTTCGCACCAGCCAAAAAACTCTTGAGCTAAGTCTTACCCATAGTGCCCCTCTCCTCATCTCCTCAGATTGAGTTTCCCCGTAAGGATAGAAAAAGTGGAGGTTTTATCTGAGCAACTGCCTTATCTGGTAACCAGGGCCAAATCCAAACCTCCAGGAGTCTTTCGGAGGGGGTAAGAGGGTGGGACGTAATGAATGAATGAAGATCAACAACACAGATGGAACGTTATGGTAAGAACATAACTTTATCTGATGTTATTAATCTTCATTCATTCATGATGAATGGGACAGAGTCCCTAGCTACTTTATGTCCTGGGAGGCCATATGGAAGGATATTTCTGAGCACCATTGAGCCAAAGGAAGTTCTTCCCCTGGAGATCATATCTAATTTGTAATAAAAGCATGAGGTGTTGCCCAGGTAGCTGCTGCACAAATGTCCATACAGGCTCTAGAATGAAAGGCCACCGAAGTGGACACTGATCTGGTGGAGTGAACCTTGACTTTAGTTGGTAGAGTTATTTTGTTTTGTTGATAGACAAAGGTAATGCAATCTCTTTGATAAAGTGACTTTGGAAACTGACTTGCCCAATCTTTGACCCGAAAAGGATAGTAACAGCTGGCCCGATTTCCTGAATGATTTAGTTCTGTTTAAGTAAAACTGTAATTGTCTGTGCACATCTAGCAAGTGTAAATGGTATTCACTTTTGTTAGAAAACTTTGAGAACAAAAATTACAAATCAATGGACTGGTTGAGATTTGAATCTAAAACAACCTTTGGCAGGAAGGAGGGGTTAGTCCGAAGTGATACTCTCTCTTTGTGGAAAATCATTTACACACAAAGCTTGGCTGAGGTGATGGCTACCAGGACAAAAACGTTATATCACAGGTGGCTGAAGGCTCATATGATGGACAAGTTAAGGTTTGTAAGACTGGCGTCAAATTCCAAGGTTCAATAGGGTCTTTAAGAGGTGGTCTCAAGTGTATGACTCCCTTTAGGAAGGTTTTGCAGAGAAGGTGGGACATTAATGAAGAATCATTAAAGCCATTATGAAAACTGGAGATAGCTGCTAAGTGAACTGGGATGGTAGAGGCTGACGCTCCTGACTGGAGTAAAGTTGACAAATATTCTAAGACCATATGGACCAGGACTGAGAAGGAGTCTAGTTCCTGTTCTTTAGCCCAGATCACAAACTTGTCCCATTTACTACGATAAAATAGCCTGGTGGATGGTTTATGAGAGGCTAGAAGTATCCTTTGTACTGGGAAAGATGGATTATTCTGTGTGGCAATCAGTAGAAGTGGAGAAACCAAGCGGTCAACTTGAGACTCGGATGGTTGGGATAGACCAGCCCCTGTGGATAAGACAAGAGTCCTGGGGGTTGGATCCAGAAGTCCACGGGTGGTGAACCACGTGAGGTCACAGGAAGGAGAACTAGACCTGATGGGGCCAATAGGGTGCAATGAGGATTACTTTGCTTCTCAACTGTTGTGCCTTCTTTAAGAACTGTGGAATGAGGAGAAGGGGATGAAAAGTGTACAGTACACCCAGGGGCCAATCGTGTATCAGAGCATCTCTTGGTGACTCTCCCTGAGGGGGGGATCAGGGCAAAGTATCTGCTGCATTTGTGGTTCGAGGGGGAGGCAAATAGACTGCAGCAAGGCTGGCCCCAATGACAAAATATTTCTGTCGCCATTACGGGATTGAGAGACCACTCATGAGGCATCAGAATGTCTCTGCTCAGTTTGTCTGCAATCACAATGGAGTTCCCGGGAATGTGCATTACCAAGAGTAAGTGGCTGGAATCTATTGCCCACTGTCACACTCTCAGGGCTTCCTGACATAATGGGTAGGATCTGGTTCCTCCTTGCTTGTTGATGTACCTGACTACTGACATATTGCCTGAACGGATAGCAATTGCCCCTGACAGGAGGGTCGCTTGGAATGCTTGCGATGCTAGGAGCACCACCCTCAGTTCTAGGACACTGATATGTAGATTGGCCTCCAAGGGGAACCAAGTGTCTTGGACGGTTCTTCCCTGAAAATGCCCCCCCCCCACCCCATCAGGGAGGCATCCGTGGTCACTGTGGCTTTGGGTAGAGGGGGTGAAAAGGAACAACACCATAACTCCTGTTCTGGCTTCATCCACCAATTCAGATCCTGTTTGCATTGGTTTGTTTTGAGGATTGGGTAAGACATTGGGTATGTCATTATAGACCACTGGGATGTTAGGAGCCATTGAAGCAACCTCATATTTAATCTTGATAGTGGGACTAGAGTGATCGTTGCCGCCACGGAACCCAGAAGTTGTAAGACCAATCGGGCTGGGACTAGGTCTTGAGAGAGTATCTTTTGGAGTTGAGATCTCAACCTCTGTAACCTGTGATGAGGTGAAGTGACTAGGCAGGATTTTGTGCTGAATGTTGAACCGGTACCAGCTTTGACTTTCCTTGTTTATTGAGATTCCTAGCATGTCTGACAGAGTACAGAATATAGCTTGACGCAGTAGACTCTTGGTTGGAGTGGTAAGGAGCCAATCGTCCAAATATGGAAACACACTGAATCCTTGTAGTCTCAAGTGAGCTGCTGCTACTGCCATGCATTTGGTGAACACCCTGGGGGCTGTGGAGAGACCAAAGGGCAGTACTCAAAATTGGTAGTGACTGGCTCCCAGCCAGAAGCGGAGATATCTTCTGGATCGTTTGTCCATTTTTATGTGGTAACACGCATCCTGAAGATCTATGGAGTACATCCAATCGTCTTTTTCCAGAAATGGAAGGAAAGACTGAACAGTGACCATCCAAAATTTTGTCTGACGAACTTGTTCAGAATGCCGAGGTCCAAAACTGGCCTCCAGTCCCCTGTCATTTTGGCACTAAAAAGAATCTTGAGTAAAATCCGGATCCTATTTGGTCTGGTGGGACTGTTTGGATTACTCTTCTTTTTCTAGCAGCTTTAGAACTTCTTGTGCTGCTGCATCCATCTGACTGGGTGGAACGTTGGGGATTTGCCTAACTGGCATGGGGTAAAGGTCAAAGGGGATATGGTAACCTTTGTTCATTATCGTCTGCACCCAGGAATCTGATGTTATCGAATGCCAGGCCAAGTGGTGCAAAGAAAAACATCCACAAACTGCTTCCAGAGGTAAGCAATCAGGCTGCTCTTCAGGAGCGCTGATAGAGCTGCCCGGAGAAGGAATCCCTGGAGCCCTAGTTTCATGGGCTCCCTCTGCCAGGGGAGGGGTATCTTCCTGATGAGTCCCCCCCCTCTGCCCTGGGGAGAGAGCTCACCACGTGTGTCATGAAAAGGCGCTTGGGATTTTTTGAACCACATCTTCATGGGTCTCTGATTCCTAGTATAGGATCGTTGAGGGGCGGAGAAGTGTACGCCCATGGCAGACAGGATTTTTCCAACTTTCTCACACCTGGCTCGAGTGTCCTCAACTTTTGGGCCAAACAAGGAGGAGTCATCAACAGGAGCATTGATGAAGGAAGATTTGAAGTGGTACTGCAAAGTTGCAAAAGTACATCCAGGCATGAAGTCTCATGACAACGCCTGTACTCGCTGCACTGGCTGCCCCCACGGTTGTATGGGTGATCAACCGCATGGAGGAGTTGTAAATGGACTCTAGGGAGGCAAGCTGAGAGGCAACTTTGTCATGTACCTCATCAGGCAATATTCCTGCCAAGGTTCCTAAAAGGTCTGAAATCAGGTACCTCTGAAGATGGGTAAAATGTGCCAGATAGTTCAGCGACTGTATAGCGAAGGTCACTGAAGTGCAAGTCCGCTTCCCTAGTCTATCATTCGAGACTCCCTGTTCGGAGGATGGACAGTCAAACTTTCTTCAGCAAGTTCTTTACCAGTTGCTGCTGCCACCACGATAGAATCTACTGCCAAGCCTCTGGACAAGTGGGCCTGATCTTGTGGAGGAGAGAGGAATTTTATCAGGTCTTTAAGGAATTGGCTAAACAGTGTCAGGGGCCTTCCAAGCATGCTGCACGATGAGCCTGAGCAGCTCATCTGCAAGTGGGGTCACCCAGGAAGTAGAAGGTTGAGCACGGAAAGCCTGCAAGAATACAGATTCCTCAGTAGAAGAGTTGATGGACTTCCAGTCACCCCCTCTGTTTCTGGATCTCCAGTATGTCTAAGAATGAGAAATCCTAAGGGGGTGATCATGGGGACCCCTCTCACTCATCAAAATCTGTATCTTCGGTGAGGGATTCCTCAGGAGAATCGACGTGCTTCCTCTTGCATGCTCTCTTGCAGGGCGGCTCTTCAGGGGGAATATTGGAAGAGGACTCCTAAGAGTGGGTGCCCTGTGTAACAGGGTGTCTTGCTGCTCCCGTGCCCAATGTCCCTGTGTAGTTGGCTGAGTCAGCTGCATACCAGAGGAGATATGAAAGTCTGGTTCCGATGCCAAAGGGGCCAACTGCATGCTTGCAGAAACGAGAGCCCTCTCCATCACCTGGAAGGCAGGCCCACTTGAAGAGGGATGGGAGCCTGTAACAGAGAAGGACAAGCTCAGAATCGGGGTCACACCCCGCCCCGACAAACCCACCTCCAGGGTTGGCGCCACGAGAGGACATGGAGCTGTTAAAACAGCCAAAACCGCAGATGGCACCATAGAAAAATTCGGCACCGAACTAGGGGTTACGGTGCCAACAGGCCAGTCACAGTCTCTAGGGTGGATCGGCTCAGACTGAACCATGGTCCACAGGGTAGGCTTCAAAACTGTGGAAGGGTGTAATGCAGGAACCAAAGGAGTTGGGCACCGGCATAGGCATCAGTACCGAGGGCTCCAAAGCCTGAGAGGAGGTTGAAGGAGGATCATATGTTGGAATATGTGGAGAAAATCCCTCGGCTCTGGATGGGAGGGAGGTCTTGGATGGGGTTGGGATGCCTCTGGCTGATAGAAGCTGATCAACAAGCCACACAACATCCAGTTCCAAAAGACTCCTGGTTGAATGGGTGGATAACCCCAAAGGAGAGTCGGGCCTTTTAAGAAAAGGACTGAGTTGTTGTCCAAAAAAGGGGTCAATGGACAGGGAGCATCTTGTCCTGGCTACAATTTCACCTTTCAGCACCAAAGTCAAAGGACCCAAGTGTTGTGATGGGGAGGGAGTGACCAGATTAGAGGGAGATACTATGGTTGGTGCCAAAAGGGTGTCTGGTACCGAGGAAATTATTGGCACCATAGCAGAAGTTATGGCTGTCTGTTCCATAGAAGAGGTTGTCGTCAGCACCATGAAGGGAGCTTTAAGCTCTGGTGCCGAGTGTGTTGGTGCTGACAGTTTAGGAAGTTTTGTCTTTGGTTCAGTATGAGTCTTAGATGGTTTCAGTTCCGTAGAACTAGGAGATGTTGGAACTGAATGACTTCTCTTTTTTATGTCTTTTTTAGGAGGTGTTGAAACCTCTGTCTCAGATAGTGCCTCCGAAAAGAGAGTTTTTAACAATCCTTTTAAGATTAATTTATTTTTATGGTCTGCTAAAGTACGAGAGCTGAATCCTTTACAAAGTTCACAAGGAGGTTGAATCTGGAGGTGGGGAACTCCAAGACAAAAGACACAAGAAAGATGTCCATCGGAGTTGGGCATCTTTCTACCAGATTTACCACATTGCTTAAATCCGGTTGTCCCCTTTTTATCAGACATTATGACTATCCAAAAACAAGTCACTACAGCAACAAGACGATGAAAATTCTGTCAAATGCTGTAAACCAAGCTGAGCTAGATAAACACACAGTTAGAAAGACGGAATTTTTTTTAACAAGTGTCAAGTAAAGGATAAAGAAAAGGGAGAAAGGGAGGAATACCAACAATGGTTTGACAATTACCACAGCAGTAAGGGAGGGGCCTGTACCAACAATGGTAGGAAGAATACCAAACTGGTAAGGAAATGTAGAAAAAACACTCTAGAAGAGACAAAGGGTAAGCAAAGCTATCAATGACTGCTAAAGAAAGACTATTTGAAGAAAGGCGAGAATATTATAAAAATTAGAAAATTAGAAAATTACAACTACTTAGCTGAGAGCTGGCTTGACACGTACTGTATACTACGTGGCAAACAAGATCTGAGGAGATGAGGAGAGGGGCACAACAGGTAAGACTTAGTTCAAGAGTTTTTTTGACTGGAACAAGCTTGTTATATTGGCCGAGTTGGTTCTGAAGACGGAACCGAGACCTACCAATAAGTAATGAATAAAGATTAACATCAGATTGATAATTTCCAAGTTTTTGAGAACACCTTTCAATCTTGAAACAAGGTTTGCAAGCTAGTGGCGTTGTGGTCCGTGCAGATGAGATAACTATTTCACACTGGGACACTGAAGATCTCCCATCTAGGTTTCTTGCTAATGCATGTAAAATATAGCAACCTGTGAGTGTGCATAAAATACACTGAAGGACATAACAAACATTCAATTTATTTAAAGTAGGTGGCATAGTATATATGCCTTATGAAGTCTTGCAGGAAAAATTAAATAAGGACAGCTAACTTTGAAGAACATGTTTTTTTTTACCTTCCCATCTTACCATGAACATAAAGTTTCTTTCACCACAGAAACCTACTCATTTCTCACCATTACTTAACAGAAGCAGTTATTGAGAAGGGTTGTTAGCAGTCATGGGATGTAGTCATCACCTTGCTAGATTATGGAATTTTACATGACATGCCAAACTTACTAACCAGCTGCCTGGCAAACTCTGTGCTAAACCTAGTCAGGATGGGTGCAGATTTTCACATATCTGTGACCCTTAGCTGGTGTGCTAGTACATATTTTGGTGGGCTTATACCTCTTTACAGTGGAGTTGCACTTCAGGGAATTCCTCCCAATAGCGATCCTGTGGCAGAACTCTACCAACACCCTCCACCTGGGATGACAGAGCTGGCATTACAGACTCATCTCTCCCCAGCTAGATTCTCCAGTGCTCACTTCTTTTTAAGTGAATCCAGGTTTTCTGGAGTGCAATAAGGGTTCTTGAGAACTTTCAGACTAGGGATTTGACTGGGTTATCCAGAGACCATTAAGCTTAGACATTATCTGTAAACATCAGAGATGATGTGCCAAGTTTGAATAAGTACAACAATAAAAAAAAGAAACATTCACTTATGCTGAAACATGACAAAGAAGAAACTCTACAATAACATTTAGAGCATGTGTACAGCTTCAGGTGCGAATCATCACATAGGTTCATAACTAAATACTAGACTAACAACCTAGAAAGGTCTTCATAAGCCTAGCCTTACCTCCCAAATAAAGATGACTGATTTTGATACCACTGATCTTGTGTAGGGTATAGCTTGGGTAAGAGTGGTCGAGAATTTACATGCCACCTCTTTCTAATAGGTGCATAGGTGGCAGCCCCAGGGTAAAATTACGACTCCCCATCCAATGATCCAAACTGCATTTGAATAACTGCAGGGAGAAACTCTGCTTCACATGGATGGGAAGCCTGTTCCAGAGAAGGGGTAGTGTCTGCGGCACATACGTCTCCCTCCAAACATGTCCTATTTACGTTGCAGAAGAGGTTCAGGTCCCTAGATCAAGTTCATAGGTTCATAGGTGTTCACTAGGCTAATGACCACAGGGGCCTTTTGATGCCTAGCCATGCATCCCAAAACTTTGACAAGTTCTGATACCTTTGATAAGTGTTAGTTGGGGCTTGGAAGATGAAACATTTACAAGCAGAGGCCTGAGAGATGAACCATTTACAGATTGCCTGCGTCTATCAGAGACATAGGTGCCAAACCAGGGATGATTTTCCCTGTTGTGAAGCGTTTCTGATGCTATTTGTTTTTTTGATATGCAAAATGGCTACTATGGCAGGATCAGAGGATTCCTTTACAGCAAGGCACAGATCACCTCTGAGCAGTTTGTAGGAGGCAGAGCACAGGGGTAAGGCTTTTAGGTTGTCCAACAAGGACTTGTTTTCAACACTGTGTATTCTTTTTGTAAGGAACCTCTGCAGTTGCTCCAGCTGCTGCATATGCCTGTCCAGGTACATTCTGAAGGAGGCACTGTACTGAATGACTTTTCTTATGGGAGCCCGGTACAGTGGAACAATGACATCTTTGGATCTAGATGTCATACCCTTGTTTATAAGCTGTGCAATTCTGAATGATTTTCTTACTACAGTAGGCACATGACGGTAAAAGGGCAGGTCACTGTCTACATAGGTTCCTAAATCCTGACCACAGAGTCAACTCTTACAGGTGTACTACCAGTGCAGTCATTTGCAGGGGTGGTGGTCTTTCTGAAGGATACAATTATTTATTTTTTGGCATGTTTTAAACTGTGACTCTGGCATCAGCAATACATCTGAGTCAGGCCTTCCTGAAAGATGTTTGTAGCTTTGGGGGACTTCAATGACTGACTAATTTGGAATCATCTGCAAACCCGGTCATCTAGAAGCTCTTGACATTGGCTTTGACTTCAGAGAGGTTGATGCCAAGAAGGAGCAGCCTCAGTGCAGAGCCATGTAGCATTCCACTACTGACTGGCTTTTTCGTGGAAGTTGACTCACCAGTCCTGACTTCATGTGTCCTTTCTGTGAGCCAGCTGACTATTCTGCAGGTAACATATGGGTTAAGGCCTAGTTTCATGAGCTTGTCTATAATGTCCAAATGAAGTGTCATGTCGAATGCTTTGGTTAGGTCTAAGTATGCACTATGTACCCTTCTGCCCTCATCCATTATTTTGGTGACTTTCTCAAAGAAGTCAACCAGGTCATGTAGGCATAATCTCCCATTGATGAAACGTAACTGGCTTGGATCCAATGCCTTGAAGACTTCCTGTGTACTTATGTCCATGATTATTCTTTCCATGGCCCTACATATAAGACTAGTCACGCTTATGGGGTCAATAGCTTCCTGGGTCCAAAAATAGCCCGCCCTTGAGGAGTGGGATAACAGTTGAAATCCTCCATTCCCTTGGTATGAAAACTGCTTGGAAGCTCCAACTGAACAGTATTTCAAATGGGCCCAACAGGTCATGTTTCAAGCTATGAAGGAGGCACCCAGGGATACTTTCAAGTCCCATCAATGTAGTGCTTTTAGCCTTGGAGAGTGTCTTGAGGACCTGATCTCTAGTGATTAATGGAGAGCTTTGGTTGAGAATATTTCCTGAGAGGTGTCTAGAGGAGAAAGTGGGATAAAACTTGAGCTGAATTTATCATTCAGTAGATTGGTTATATCCTCCAGTTCACTTTTAAAATTTCAGACATAGCTGAAGAATACTTTGTGGTTATCCTTGTCCTGAAAGGCTATTTTTACCTCAACTTTAGCTTTGGTGGATTGAATTAGTCCCCTGAATTGTTTATTGTTGGGTATTATGTTTTCAATTTTTGGCCATGATTCTACCTGAGCAGTTGTTGGTTGTCCTGTGCTACTTTTGGGTAGGTACCACTGTATTTGAGCAGCTGTATACATGATTGTAAAGGGCTTTTATGAATGACTCTGCATAGGCAGCAGTGTTCTCAGAGTTTGGGGGGCTTGAAATTTTGCCAGAGTGTCACTTAAATGTAAGAAGTTTGCCCTGGAATAATTCCTGAAAGTTCCAGGATTACCTGGTCTTCCAGTTTTTATTTTCATTTCGAAGGATACAGCTTGAGCTAACCAATCAGGATGTTACAATGGGGGTGGGGTGGGGGGGGTGCAATGTTCCTCCATATTGATGAAGACAAGGTCAAGAACATTGGTGCCCCTAGTGGGTGCAAGGACTAGCTGGTCAAGGGCATTAGTGTTGACAAAGTCCTGAAATCTCTGTGTCTGCAAATCTGAAGTTGTGTATGATTCCCAGTTAATAGTGGGGTAATTGAAGTCACCCATAAGTTCTGTGTTAGGCTGGATGGAGAGTGCTTTGAGTTCATTTAAGTAAGTGGTACGAGTTTCCTGTGTTATTGGGGGGGGGGGTCCTATAGCTCACAAAGATATAATAAGATACTTTGCTTATGGTGAATTGTACGTGAAACGCTAAAGTGAATCATGTTGCTTGACCAGCCATGATGTGTGTGTTTCTGATGTAAACTGAGACACCTCCACCTTTGCCCCTTTCTTTGCAGTACTTGGTCTAAATGTGTGGAAGGCACTATAGCACTGTACTGCTTGAGTGATATCCACCGCTTTAAACCATGTCTCAGAAACTACACAGTTGTCTACATTCTACAGGGTGATGAGAACTTGCAGACAGTGGAGTTTTTGGTTGAGATTACTGGCACTGAACACTATTATCTTTGTTTAGATTGTTCTGAGCAGGTTTGTCTATGTCTTGTGGTTTAACAAAGTGATAATGCCCCAAAAAAGACAGTATGGGAGTGGACAAGGTTTTAGCCAATATTCAAAAGCCTAGAAGGGACAGGTATAGACCATCCCTGGCAAAGCATTATGGTCTGTCAACCATACCCTGCCAGGCCAACAAATATTGTACCCCTTTTGAATAACACCAAAAATTAAGCTATTTTTGTTCATACTGTGGCACCATCTTTTGAGAAGATAAAATGCTGTTCAATGCTCATACTGCCTGCATAGTCTGAGAGCTCTATCATGTCTCTCTCCTCATATAGTCTAGAGAGATACGTCTCAGGTCATTCACTCCCACATGAGCTACAACAGAATCATACTGGTACTTGTGGTTCAATGACCTGAATTGTATGTGCGATATGCTAGATTCTGCTACTTCAAAGGCAGCTGACCGCAACCCACTCCGTGCTCATCCTGGTGAGTGGGACATCAATGTGCCTCACAAATGTGGGGTGGTCTGCCTTATGGGCTGCGACACAGAGACACTATGTGTTGGGTTAGGATGTGTCACAGCGGGAGCTGCTTTGGTAGTACATTTTTGAGGTAGCTGAGAGTAGCTGTTGTAATTTCTGTGTCTGGGATGTCTTTGAGGTTTTGGTTTGGGTAAATTACTTAATTCGTTACATCTGAGTGAAGTCTCAGGTGCATGTGCAGTTAACTCCTACTGACACCTCTAGGCAACAAGTATTGCTTGTTTATATTTGCATCAATAATTCCAAAACCATATTATGCACAAGGTTTTAAAAGATTTCATCTTAAGGCTTGCACAATAGCAAACTCAACTGCATTAATATTTGATCTCTGTCTAGTGCAGGTAAATAGACAGTAACTGTTGTTTTTATGATATTAATTTATAAAGATATAATTTTCACATTTTTCTAAATATCTCAACAACCAGACAACACAGACAGACCTCCTTAGTCTCAAATGAAAGCTCTCAGTTAGATGAATAAAATGCTGCTGCCAGTATGTGTGTAACTTAATCTGTTGCTGATATATTGTAAGTTGTTTACAAAATATTACAAATGTAATAGTTACTGTGTTTACTGTGACTTATAAAATTCAGTTTTAAGACCTAGAACCTAAAGAATACTACCACTATAAAAATAGTTTGTGCTGAAGAGTTTGCTATTTATACTTCTTTCATAACCCCTATGGTTCCAGAGATATGAACATTTGTTTGAAATGGGAGGACATAATTTGCTTCTGTCAAAAGGTGGTTTTGGCTCCGCCCATTAGAAGTTACAGTGCAAACCTCCTAAGCTCCATTGGAGGGAATGAGTTAAGAGTTGCAGCATAAGTGAGTCTATGCATTTGTTCTGTAGTGTGTGTGCAGCATGTACTGAGTAGTGTTTGTTTCTGGCAACCTGTTTGGTATTTACAGTGGCTCTATGTGACAGCCTTGCCTCCAGAGACAGTGCATAAGTGCATCTCTCACTACTGTATCAGACTATTTGAGAATTTGGTGGTTATCTGAAAATGAGACAATTTCTACATTGTCTCAGGATGTCCATTTCAACCAAGATGGCCAGAGACAATAAGACAATGCAGATCCTTGGCTGCAGGATCTATACAGTGAGTTACAAGAGGAGTGGTACCAGGGGATTCTATCTTCCTTTTTATATTACCACTACTGGGTAAGGCAGATTTTCTAGGATGCTAGCCAAGAAATAAACAGGATCTTAGTTTACTCTCTAGGAAAAATGTTGCTCTCTGTGCACACCTGGTCATCACGGAGTAACTACTTGGCTCAGAAATTCTTAGGGATAGTTTTACAGGAAAATGAGATTCTAAACACTTTTGTATATGCTGGGTACTGCTTAACGTCACTGTGAGATGACAAGTACTGTGCAAAAAAGACAACTTTATACAGGCACAAAAACTGACTAAACAAACAAAATGTTTCACTGGCCAATCATAAAATTACAGTCAGTTTTTCCAATGTGATTCTCACATTCAGAATGGGATCAGGCTACTCTCTGGTGCATCAGAGTACATACCTAAAACTTCTTAATGTATAATTGCTTGTAGAATAGAAACAAAGTGTAGGAATTACAGTAACCATCTACAATACTATCACTCACTGACTAGGAAATGCTCTCAAAGTGAAGAAACTGACAACAAGCACAGTAAAGTTCAAGGGCACCTTAAAATGATTTAAAGTGCAGAGACAAAGCAAATATAATGAAAGTACATTAGCAGCACTCTTAAAATACAATGAGAAGTGCACTTTAGCAAGGCAATGTTCTTATTTGTAAAGAGTGGTTACAGTATTGAAGCAGAATGTTCCAAGTTTAATCTTGCACACTAATCTCCAGGCATAGAATTCATTGGTTTCAAACTCTGAATTAAGAAAGGCGTCACATAAATATTATAAACTAAGATGCATATTTACAGGGTTTCATCTTTCACATGAAGTATTTGAATGATGCATCCATTTTTTTCATGCTGCAGTACAACAGTGTGAACTGTGAATCCACTGGAAAAAAAAACTTTGGGGGAAATTCCATACAAATGAGCCATGGCTGTGAATAGGAAGGGGGTGAAAAAACCCTCTGTGTATCCATGAACGTCAAGACAAATGCTTCATGAACGGCAACCACTGACTCTGGTACAAGATGCATGTTCCTCTGGATATATAACGTGCAGTGCCCTGGTATAAACCCTATCTATCTATCCTCTTCCCCAAATTCAGTCATGTGAACATCACTAATATTCTGAAGTAGAAACTTTCATAGCAAACAAAGAAAGATACTCCTGCGAATTACTGGGTGCAATATGGACAGATAAACAGGGCCTAGGCCTTTTCTTGGGTGGTAAGATAAGGGAGGGGAATTTGGTTTCACTCCATATCCATGACATAAACACACTGAATTTTCTAAACAATTCCACTAAAAGACCATCTGAACCAGGAATTATGCCTACTGTCTTTCGGAGAACATATTTAACTGAGATCTCATCTGCTTGAGTTGGTGGTAGCGCAAGTGGATATGAAAGACCCCAAGGCACATATTAAAAACAGCAAGGGAATTTCCCTGTTGCCATGATCAAATTTCCCCTAGTCAATATTATTACCACCTCAGGTCTTCTCTGAAAAGTAATCCATACCTTGTGGATTAATATGAACAAAACATGAATGAAATAAAGCACAAGAGTCTTCATCACAACAGTCTGAAGATGCTATAAGGGCTAATAACTGATCTCGCTCCACTTCATCCAAGCAACTTGGCCAAGGGCTCATAAAATGAACCTTCCAAGCTATACAGGTCTTTAAACAACATGCACACAATTGTCTGATCATGTTGAGGGATTCTGAACTAGATGTACAAGGTGTCTGATAATTTAGTTATTTACCAAACACTGGAATCCATTTTCTACCTTCCTGCTCCTTAGCCAAACTGGAAAAAAGAACAGTGGGTACCATGTCCTTTCAAGAAATCTCCAGACTGGATTTGAACTTTCAAATATTCAGCTGACCAGTAACTCTCAGATCCAGGTCAATGCTCTCTCCAAATGCCTCTTTCAATAATAATTCTGCCAGAAGCATCATGTAGGACCATCTTTTTGTTTGTTTACAGAGCCCATCATCTGCCAGAAATTAAGTTTTAATACCCCTTCCCTAGCTTGTGAAACAGATTTCCGAATTAGTTCAGGTCCCAAAAACTATTTCTTCGATAATATTTTTTGGAGTAACTAATTTCTCATTTTCTAATAACAATACATTAAATCACAATTTTCCAGTTTACAGGGCTGACCAAGAATTGAATTTAGTCTACCTAGTCTGTTCCCAGCAGAAGCTGGGAAAGGCTGGATCCATGCAGAAATGTCCTCCTTTTGCACTGATGCACTTAGTTTAAAAGGCTGTAGGAGCAAATCCAGCCACAAAACTGCTATGGCACTATTATACATCTCTGCTGTTACCTGCCTTGGCAGTAAGGTCAGGAGTAAGCTTGCAGTAAGTCGGACATCCACGGTAAATGGAGCAGTAGTGTACAGCTTACAGAAGGGTCAGGTCGGCTTGTTACATGACAGAGTTATGAATAACAGCAAGACAGTACCTGTAGAAGAGTCAGGCCACCCTTTTATAAATGTATTTCCCAATGAACTGGCCTAATGACAGTAATGCAGCATTTGCAGCTTAGAACGGCCAGGCTGTCTTGGTCAGCCTTCATACAAAAGACAAAGTTCCTGATAGAAGTACCAATGCTGTCTTACCTATCCACTGCCTACAACTGCTGCATATGTAGTAATCATTCTTATATTATTGCCCACCTGGGCATAGTGCTTTTAATACCTGTACACCTTTCCTGTTCTTCACCTGTGCACTACTTTTGCTAGATATTCCACCACTTCACTCTATGTAACATGTATTTTATACACGAGTAAATGTGAGGGAGTGATAGAAGATATGTAGGCACAGCACAGTTAAAATTCCTAGGAGCTTCATAATATCATGGTTCAGGTCCTTAACCAAAAAACTTAGTCAATCTCAAAAGTGCCCATTTTATTAGACATACACATTTTATAAGAAATGTCCAAACTGTTGCTTGTATCTCATGATCGCCAGTTAAATTAAAAAGAACTTTCTCAGTTATCAATCTGACTGGCTCTAACACACCTTAGTGTATATTTCATTATGCTACAATACAACCACATAAATTAAGCAACTTCTTTGATGTTTATTAATGAAAAGAAAATTCTTAGACCACACAATGATTAAACAATTACTTAAAAAAACAGTCAACATCAAATTAGAGAGTTGGAACTCGCCTGTGTTATAACTACAGAACTGTCATCAGCTGCAGAGTATCAACACCTCTGCAGGTGATGGAACTTAGAACTGAACATGTAGAGATGGTGAAAGTCACTTGCTCCTCCAGCATTACAAACACAATGAAACAACAGCAGTAAGTACTTATGGGCACTATCTATAATAATTCAGTTATATACTGTTTTATCCTTTAACAGTCAAAGTTTGTAACAGTTGCGGTACCCCATGTTTTAATTGCCTCATAATGCCACATTTACTGGGCTAATTTAAATAGCAGCTGGAAGCCAGCAGAACCTACCTTAATAGTTTCATAGGAACCTGTAATTAACGCAATGAAGAGACTCAGCACCATGTAGATGAAAAGGCTGATGAAGGTATAGAGGTACACCTGACTGAAGAGCCAAACCAGGTAGCTGTTCTGCTGCATCTCTGAAAAGGTTGCAAACATGTCATCTCCATTTATGAGTGAGAAGAGACATTCGGACACCATAGACAGACTACGGAACTGTAAACAAATGCAGAAAGTTGTAAAGTCTGAAATGGCAGTTTTATATTTATAAAAATGTCAGTTTAATGAATGTTTTTAAATTAATGACACTACACTGACAGTACATTCAGAAACAAAGACCTTACATAACAGCTGAGAAGTGTTTGTGTATGTTGTGTGTGTGTGTATATATATATGTATATATATATATATATATATATATATATATATATATACATATATACACACACATATACACACACACATGCCTTTGTGTATATATATATATATATATATATATATATATATATATATATATATATACACACACACACACACACATATACATATATATACTTCCACTGGACAATTAACTAATGCAAAGTAGGCATTTCTGAATCTATACTTTTTTTATGTGAATGATACTTAACACCTTAAATGCAAAATGTACAACATTTACACAAACTACAGGATTGCCTCAGGATTTAAAAAAAAGTACAAAACAAATAATTTACTCAACTCATGTTTGCAAGGTTTTCATTTAAACAACTTTTACTAAACATAGCAGAAATCTTTAGGCACGATTAAAAAAAAAAAAAAGATATAAATTATGTATTTCAACTGTCTTAAAATTAAATAATTAAATGGAACACAGTTAAAAAGCAGCGGATCAAAGCAACTTATTACAAGCTTAAAGCGTCCAGGTCACACAGGAATCAAGTAATTCAACTTAATTTACAGCTATTTTGCATCAGAAAATAAAATTACATGGTGCTCTCTTATGTGCTGGTGTTATATTAAACTGGCTTTCTACTAACTTCCACAACTGGCCTATCTGTGGAAAAGGCAGATGATTTTCACAGGTGAAGTTTATCTTAAGACAGAAACATTCCTAAGATTATGCTGTGTGTAGGAGAAGATAAAAATGTTTGCAAATCATGCAATGTTACGGAACCATTTTCCCCTCTTTTCTATTATAATAAGGCACAGTGCCACTACAAGAAAGTAGAAGAGGCAGAAATGGATGCACATGAAGAAATGGAAAAATGAACAGTGAAGAAAGCAAACACACTAACTCACGAACCTGTCAGGGGCCAAAGCTCACGATTCACATGTACAAAATCTCAGGCTGTTAAAAGGGTTTACAGAAGTACTCAATGACATTAGGTTACAGTTTTGTTTCTTAATTTTACTTTTGCTGACAGCTTCACAATGACTACCAATGGGCTCTGCCTACCCTTCATTAACCCTTACTCTCCTAAGTTGTGTTGTTACCTTCAGATTTCCCACTGTTGGACAGATTCCTCTATCTTTACAGGGAAACTGCCATCCAGAGTGCAGGCTGAGGTGGCCAACCAAGGGACTGACTTTTTTTCTTGTTCCTTCTCCTGTTGGCTGATAAGCACTATTCATTGCCAGGCTGAAGATAAATGCAGGCTTCAACACAACCAGGTCCTGGCCAGTGTGTAATCTAGTAGGCACCTCTCCTGCACACAGCTCAATACCTAACTGATCAATGTCCGTCAATCAATGGGGCTAAACAGCAGCATTCATCCTAGGGTGGGTGATCTAGTACCAGTTATTCACTCCTACCCCATCTGGACAGCCCAGGGCTTCTACTCAATCCAAGGTTTATAAGGCTGCATTCAAAGATCTAGCCCTTTGTGACATGAATCAGATATTTTACAGTCCCTCCTTGGCAAACTAACTGTATGACATCAGAAAAGTGAAGGCTGGTGACAGTGGCCCTTGTGCAAAAAACACATAATTAAAGGGTAGTAAGAGTCATTTCTATTCCAGGAAAAGCCCCGAAAAAGATTCTACATGGGAAAGTGGTATATAATCTGAATGCAAATAATGTGGCAACAGTAGACAGCATGGCTTTATATAGCAGAGGTCTTGTCTGCCTCACTTCAACACAGTTTTTAACACTGTACATCTGGAAGCCAGTAGGCAAATGAAAAGGTATTGGAGTAGGTCCCAGAATCACAACACCCTAGTCTGACACAGAAAAGTGGAAACACGTGCAACTTTGAGCCTCCAACAGTGTAAACCAAAAGTCGCTCCAACACTTTTAAAGCATTTCTGCATGGGGCCTCTCCCCATACACTCCCACTATCTATGCAGATCAGTCGCTCCAACACTTTTAAAGCATTTCTGCATGGGGCCTCTCCCCATACACTCCCACAATCTATGCAGATCATCCCCAAGATTGCTGCAGGCCATGGGAATTCTCCAAGAGGCTGCAATCTTAGAATTAGTCTAAAAACAACAAAAAAGTTGCACTTCCTTGTTTGTTCTTCAGAGAGTCAAACATGGATAGGGAAATCTTCTGGCTTGCTCCCCTCAAGGCAGTACAGTGGATTGGAAAATGGCTGTTTGACTTCAAGCAGAACTTAAATAGGGGAACTAAGAAAAAGTCAATAAGTGATGTAGTGTCACAGGGATCAGTTTTGGAACCAATTTTTTTTTAGAATATTTGTGTCAGATACAGCACTGCATTTGAACAAGATCACATTATTTCAAGACAAAAAGTGGCATGGCAAACATGAAAGGGGAAACTGTCAACTAGAATTTAACATAAAAGAGTCTAAGGTTATACACTACAGTGGAAGCAACCCAAAATATGCACTGCTGATGGGGTGAGCTTAAGAAAGGCAAACTAGGAAAAGAATCTAAAGTAATAAGCATGACAAAACTGAATCATACAATACAAAGTGAAAGACAGTGGCATAGGCTAACAAAATGGTTGGAGAAACCGTAAAACGTGTGTACCCCACTGTACGATGTAATGACTGGGCCACATCTAAAGCATTATGTGCAGTTTCGGAGGCCATGCATACATAGGGGATCAGGTTACAGAAATGTGCACTGCAGTGTCACCAAAAATGTCACAGTGGTACTCTGAAATGGGAAGGGGGTTAAGCAAAAACTGAATATGTACATATTAAGCTAAAAAATATAAATAGCAATGATGTGATCTGGACAATTCTCACTACTTCCAGACAAGTGAAAGGACTGGAGTTGAAAAAAGATTGGGGGGTACAAATGAATAAGGCGGCATCTGAAACAGGGATGTTTCAAGCATACATCAGGAAACAATACTTTGCAGAGAGGGTGAAGGACCCTTGAATGTACTACCTGATGCAATGAAACATGTTAAGCATCATGGAGGTCTGGCACTGTGTTAAGACATAGCATGAAATTAAGGACATAAGGATATGTGAAATCCTCCTACTGGGGGTGGGGTTGGCTGCAACTCCTGGGTGAACTTGAAAGACCACCAGTCTCTTCCTTTTGCATCTTCACACCATCTACTCATTGCTACAGAGATGTAAATTATAAGGTAGACCTAAGTAGTCACTCAAAGGCTTCCATTAGTGAAATGGGGACAACAAAATGTTGATCTTCAGGGATGGATTTGGTTGCAGAAGTTGTAAGAATATGGCAAATGCATACATGTGCAAGCATCACTGTGGAAGATGCAGTAAACTGGCTTAAACGACTGACTCAAGAATGTTGTCATACGTTTATTTTCTATCTATGCAAAGCAATCAGGAATAAAAAGTTATGCCAGACCTTAAAATTACTTCTGCCAGGCACAATACACTGTCTCCACTGCGGAAAAATTCCATACAAGTAATTTTGGAGTCCTTACGCAAAGCAAAATAACAAGACCACTACAGTGTTAAAAAAGTCAGTACTCCTATGAACTGACTCCTAAGAAGGAATAGAACATGTTGCAACACGAGAAACAGGAAAACACAGAGTTAGTCTGTTTAATTCTGCTACTTAAAGCTCACGAGAGACTACATTCACACATAACACATAAGTGCTTAGTGAGGTTACAGTCTAAAAATATGCAGTAATAACATATTTTAGATTCTGTACTTCAGAAATTTTTGAAGAATGAGATGCAAAAAAAAAAAAATAAATAAATAACATAAAATAAAATAAAATAATGAGCTGTTATAGCAGCACAAAGGATTCCAGAATAAAGGAACCATCCTGAGTGATTTTTAACATGATGCAAAGAGCTGCAAAATCAGGATGATAAAAACCTGGGATACTCGCTGACAAAATTCTGAGCATTCTACATTCACTGCAAATGTCAGTCAAAAACAAACTACCGGTTTCTAAATGATGGGAGTTTAAAATGCAATGAAGCAGCAGTTGTATATTAGACAGATTCACTTATCACAATTATAATGGTAATAAGATGCAGATGTGAATGGAGGCTTGTCCACTTGCCAACGTAGGCAAAACAGTTTTGATGTTTTTTTTTCTGACTAAAGGGGGTAAAGGACAAGTAGGGTGTACAAAAAAACATTCACAGACTACCGAGTCAATTCCATGGTTCACAATACAAGCGGGATTAATTTTATTCATTTTGTTAGATGGGTTTACCTAACTGGGACAAATATCCCTTATCTGGAGCTACACAGGAGTAGTGTCCAGTGAAATGACATGCTCAGAATCACACAGACTTTAAGTGGAAGCCTAGGGACTTAAACACAGGACTACAGGATGAAGTTCATTAACAGGTTGTGTATATAACTCTCCAAGCTAACTGCCAGATCATGGTGATGCTGGTGCTTTCGAGATGGTTTAGGTCTGGTTGGCTAACTGCTGACTGTAAAACCGAAGCCCATAATGTCAGGACTAACCCACTAAACACAACTTCACTTACACTTTACAATATATGCCTGACCTATGTAAAACAGTAAGAGGATTAGAAACAGTTTCGCTCCTTCTACCTGCGATCTGTTATACATTGTCAATAGCTTTCATTTTCTGCATTATATTTTGCTTACTCTCACACAACATACCATTAGCTGTCACAACAGAATTCTTTAACACCTTTATTGAATTACCACTTAAGACATGTGCAAACATACACTTTTATATATATAAAAAAAATTAGCATATTGTTCAAAGTTGCAAACACTACACATCACATAATATTCTTTTGTACAATCAAGCTGACATTAGATAAATTGCACAATTCCCGCCTTCCCTTAAACGTGACTCTTGTGCCAAAACATTATTCTGCATGTACTCCTCCCACAATTTCCATTTTTTCTATATAACTTGCCACTACCCTATTCTAAGGATCCCACTTCTAGTTCTTTTATGTCTGTTAGAACATTCATTACTTCAAATACATTTGGTTTAGACTTGGATTTCCATTTCTAGTAATTGCTTTTTGGTAGCCATCAGAATTAAACTTGACAGGACCTTGCTACGTCTAGGCAATTCAGATTGTACATCTCAGCTCAAAAAAATAACTTCCTTAGTAACACCCATTTGTTCAACCAATATTTTTGACAGTGTACACTGTAGGGAATTATTTTTAAGTCTGCCAACTCACTATACTCCCAAAATAAATGTCCGCAGTCACTTCCTTCTTCCCCATATGATAAAGTCCCTTTTAAGCCAAATACTTAATCTTACATCAACCAGGAAAACCCGAAAGACACAACAACTTAATCTTACATCCCCCAAAATCTGGGTATTGATGAAGCAATAGTTTACAGCTATAACTATTGTTTTATCTCTTTTTATTTTATATCCTAAAAAAACTGAATCTGTCATAAAATTTCCACAACAGATATCCTTTGCTAAATACAAAATATCATCTGCAAGACAAATTTTTCCTGAGTACCATACCAATTTTACCCGTGACTTTCAGAGTCGCTGATTTTCTTTATCAATAGTTCTTAATATAAAACCAGAAAAAGAGGGCACTCCTGCCTGGTTCCTTTGTTCAAACCCAGTTTGACAGAGACAAATCATCCCACCTTGATTTTTGTGACCCTTCAAATATCTTCCTAATTAACCTCATTATTTTATCAGGAATGCAAAAGCTGCCATTGCCCTATTTATAAAATTCCAGCTAAGCCCACTGAATGTCTCCTTACATCAACAGCCAATAAGAATAACACAGGCATCTTGCACTCTGCTTCTTATTGGATCATGATCGTTCTTTTAATGTCACTGAATACTTGCCTTTCCTCCACAAAACCACAGTGCTCCATATCGCTCAGTTTTGGTAACACCCAAGAGATTCTCTTAGCTAGTATAGATGTAAACGCTTTATAGCACGATTCAAAACTGAAAGTGATCGACATGACGTGGTTTAAAGACAGTACAGCTGCCATTGCTTTCCCCCAAGATGCTGCCACTGCCCCTCATTTTAAAATACTGTTAAAAAAGACTTCCAGATCGTTATCACTTTTTCCCCTCATAACTTCTAAATTTCCACAGGAATGCCATTTGCTTCAGGAACCTTCCCTGTTGATTGGTTATATCTCATAATGTTTATCTCATCCCCTTACAAATATTTATTTGCGAGCCTCATCTTCGTCTTACCTTGACATATTTAAGACTTCCATAAATGTTTCAATCTGCGTCTTTTGTGGTTTCCCTCACTCCTCTGCTCTATACAGATTTCACAGAATTTCCAAAACATCTCTAATAACTCTAAAGGATCTCTATTTATTTTTCCTAGTCGTGGGCTCCCTAAGCTTGACAACACCACTTACAATTTTCAGTCACTGTGCTAACAGTTTAAAGTTCTATTTAACCTTGCATCTCAGTAACATTAAATGCCCATGCGCGCGCGCGCACACACACACACACACACACACACACACACACACACACACACACACACACGTAACCTACGCGCACATATATATATATATATATATATATATATATATATATATATATATACACATATATACATATTATATATATATACATATTATATATATATATATACATATTATATATATATATATACATATTATATATATATATATATATATATATATATACATACATATATATATATATATATATATATATATATATATACATATATATATACACATACATATATATATACACATATTGATATACATATATACATATTATATATATATACATATATATATATATATATATATATATACATATTATATATATATATATATATATACATATTATATATATATATATATATATATATATATACATATTATATATATATATATATATATATATATATATATATATATATATATATATATATATATATATATATATATATACATATATATATATATATATATATATATATATATATATATATATATATATATATATATATACCTATAAGATAAAGATCACATCTTTCTTGGACACCATACTATGGAAATGCATTCTGGTCTTTTCTTTGAATTTTACAACAAAGCATGAAATCAGAGGTAATGGTAGAAAGGCATACAGCAGATTTTCTCTATCACAAGACGAAGAATGTATCCACCATCCCTTCTATCTTACTTTTCTGAAATTAGCAGAAAAAGGGGAGGGCCACATTCTTCCAAGCTACAGGATGATCTACATACAAGCCCAATGTGGGAAGTTCTCAACCAAACAGACTTCCTGATTCCTTAGCCCCAATAAAGGGTGGAAGCTGTGGTGCAGGGAGTCACCAGACCACTCTTTTCTCTAAGGACATAGAGCTGTATGGGTGACTTAACATTTTGCCATCAAACTCTTGTGACTCTGTTACCATGCACCACACCACAAATGAGTTGCTTGACCTGAGCAGGAGTGGCTCTTGTCTGCTTTTTAACTGATTTCAAGCCTGTCTGGAGGCCCACTTCAGCTCCTTCATGGACCAGAGGAAGTGGGGCTCTCCACCTCACCAGAGAAGGTTCTGTCATCAAAGACATGTGACACAAAGCTTCAAGAAGGGAAGACCTACTCTGAGACTGGTGCGAGTCTTTCAAAACTATAAAGCCTGGTGAGTGGACTCTTGACACCTTAAGATCATATGCAAGGACATACTGACTCTGGAGCAACAGAGACGTCAACATCCACAAATGTATGAATGGAACCCTGAAGATACTGGCTACAATCACTTCCAGGAGGTACATGCTACTCATTGTCTTCACTCAAAAGGCTAAGGCCGTGACTTCCTTGGTGTCTTCCACAAGCTGTAAAGACGGACAGATGAAGAATATCGAACTCTGCCACAATAAAGGCACTCGACTGAGATAAGCTCACAGAGAACTTCTCCCGCTTAAGTCAACCCACACCATTGCAACTATGAAAGCACTCAAGCCAAGAATGTTAACAAGGAGTCATTCTAAATAGGTACTAGGAGACATTATCCAGCAAATGGAATGCAAGGACTCCAAGGCCTCTGCCTCAATGTCTACTACCTTAATAAAAAACTCAGGAAAGATAAGAGATACAACACTTAACACTCTGACCAGACCGAAGGAGCCTCCATTATAGACTACAGAAAATGATGTGCCAGAAGGCAGGAATCATGGCCAGTGACACCATCCAGGAGCTCTGGCATAGCAGTTGCACTATCCAGAACTTGACAAAGCAGATGTGCTCATTGAAACTGCTAAGGTCCAGCACTACACAGAAGCCTCCCAACTCTCTGGAAACAGAAGGAGGTGGAAACAGAACTCTATGCCTCTCTCAGAAAGAGGGACAACCTCTGTTGCTTCTCTGAGGAGCAGATAATGGGCCTGCCAAAACAGATGTGAGGAGATGTCTTGGTCCCTGAGCGGAGTCCTTCCTAGAGACAAGGATGTTCAAGCACTAAGACATGGTCCACTCTGACCACATTCAGAATACAGACCTTCCCTGTGATTATTCTCCAAGATAGGGCATACTCACAGAACTGGCCCAGGTGGGTAGTCCAGCACAATTAATATTCTGACTGCTGGGTCAGAGGGATCACTCTTTTAAATAACACAGATGGAGAAGACAACAATGCTTCTTGCTTCAGGGTCTTCTTTATTCTAAACTGGGATATTTTCTTTACAGAAAGGTGGCATAACCTACAAGATGGGTATAGCGCTGGCTGAAGCACAAAAGAAGACCTTTAAGGTAATTAATGCCAGTCTTCTCTTTTGAAGATACTCACCCAGGGCTGGGAGGTTTGCTTAAAGTGAATGTCTACCTAAAAGGGGTATCTAGGATGGTTTACATAAGCTTATACTTCAAGAAGCAGGAGTGCTTAAAGTCAGTCCATCCTGTATAGACATATGCCTCAGCACATGCAACACCAATGTCAAAGTGGGCTACATGGAAGTCCACTGCAGGAGCTGTGGTAGGGGTTCTCACTTAACTAAATCCTCCCTGCTTACACAGAAATGGTGGTCTGTCAGCTACTACAATACCTGATCACAGGAAGGACAAAAACCTGGACAGGCAAGACAGGCAGCTAAGGTACTGAAACTACAGCATGGCAACAAATACCTTATTGCCTATTTTTTGAAAAAGCCCTGGAATTATCAGGTGACACTGTGGAAAGGTGTGTCACACTGAGTAATCTAGCACTCCTCATCCTCCTCACCAAGACACTAATTTACATATTTTAGGTGTGAAGGTATGGTAGCCACAGGACAGTCTATCAAAGACTTACATTCAGAGTCTCCTAAAGAGGGACAAGGGAGACACACTGTCCTAGTGTGTCCTAAAGATTCAAGGCTCATTCCTCTGATTCCCCCTTTTAAGGGTATGTGATGAACTGGAAGCCCTACCATCCTAATTACCAAAGGTGGAAAGGACTGCACTTAGTAGATATGACGGGTGACGTGTGTGAAGAGTGAATGCTGGGGATCAAGCAGCAGGGTCAGGATGCTGAGAGATGTGTGAAGCTGTTTTGGGACAGCAGATGTTGGTGTAATGGCAGGTACTGATACAAGCCATGTCACCTTGATTGTGTACTTCCATACCTACAAGGGTAGAGCCATCCTGGCATCAAAAAGCTGGAAGATATTAACACATGGTACTACCCCCATGAATACTGTATGTGTGGGAGAAACCAAAGAAGCTCTTGCGATTCCAACCGTCTAATCCTGTCAAAGTCAGGGGAAGGTCTGTGGAAAAAAGTAGTTTTCCAGGCATGATAATCCAGCATGCCTCCGGGAACTCAATGGCTAATTCCACACAGGCAGGAAAGTATGAGCATTCTCCAGTACTCATATGTGGGGAAGGTGCTGTGGACACTTGAGAAGGTACTGCAAAAATGACTGCTGGGGATGTAACCCTTTGTAGGCTTTTCATTATCAGTACATGACAGGTGTACATCTGAACTTTTGCTTGAAGAGCTGGGTTGGCAAAAGGTAAGGACCCCTAGACGACCACATGTACAGAAATGGCACAAGAAGGAATCGACCAATGTTTGACCTTTGATTCCTTAACTTGTTCATGGTGCCCTGGCATCTTCCTGGGACTAACGGAGGAAGTGACCTACCCTTCCTGGTCCCTGTGCAGGGTAGCTTCAAATGTTGCCATCTTTAGAGAGATGAAGTAATGCTGATGTTTCTGTTCTCTTAATCTTCTGGTGGCTGGGTTGAACTATAAACATTTATGGGGGTGCCTGATGATGTGCTCCTCTATCAAGTAGTAGAGACTTTCATGGTGAGGGTCCTAACCTGTTGACTGGTGACACAACAATATTTGGATGGTTTCATCTTTTTTAGGCATAAAATGTGTGAACTTTTCTACAATGAAAATTAGTATCAATATTTGAACTGAGCAAAGCAAAAAAAAAATAGGGCTACATAACCTAGTAATTTTCTCTTATACGCCTAAGTACATGGAAAAAAAGAGAAAAAAAATAAAAAACGAATAGCTGGAGGAAATCTAAGCAGCTACCCACTGCAGATATCTTCCAAAGTAAGTCCAACAGAGCTGTTTATTCACTGTTATTGACTCTGTCCAAGAATACAAAACTGTTACAAAAGTCACCTTTAAATAAGATAAATTTGCTCAGTGACATTCACTATAACACTGAATCATAGAAAGCAGCTCATGCACCAGATTCCTGCCATTTTCCAAACTCTGCAAAGCAAAAAGAAATGAGAGGTACAGGAACTAGTCGTGCTCTTGCTCTCACAATTGCAGACATATGAGAAAAATTTGCCAAAATGGAACAACTGGAGGATACTCACTAAAATATTTGATCTTAGTGAGAGATTCTTTCAGATCACAGCAGATTGCTGCCATATCCTGTCCTTTTTGCAGTTACCAATTCCGCTAGGTCTATAAAAACAATTTTATCAGGCTACTGGTCTTATTTCTGAGGCAATGAAGGAGCTGCTAGCACTTAGGTGGCAACATGGGGAGTAAGAAAACAGGAACACACACACTGCTGCTTTTACACAGACTTGAAAAAAATAAGATTGATATTGGCAGAGGGCAACTTCAAAAGGAACCCTTCCATAAAACATCGCATCTTACAATGTCTGGGAAACGTACAAAGGTTTTAGGGTAGTGAAATGTCTAGGACAGTGATATGCTGCAACAGTCAACTCAAAGAAAGATTGGACTTTTCCTCAAGTCATAATCATACATTATTTATTATATATTATACATTATTAACGGGCGGCACAGTGGTGCAGCGGTTAACGTTGTCACCTCACAGCAAGAGGTTCTCCGGTTCGATTCTCGGCTGGGGTGCCTTCTGTGTGGAGTTTGCATGTTCTCCCTGTGTTCGCATGGGTTTCCTCCCACATTCCAAAGACATGCATTTGGAGCATTTCTCCCCGGGCCTCCGCTGAAAACAGGATCTGTGGAACCTAGTCGGACATTCCCGGTCAACAAATGTTAAATAAATAAATAAATAAAATACACTGTATTTTCACTGTTTAAACAATTCAGTTGTACTTTAAAATATGAAAAGTAGTGGCCAACTATGGCTGCTCAGTATGAAGGACACTTTTCACTGCGTCTTTTCATATTGCTTACTACTAATTTTATTTATTCAATGATTCTTCCTAATCATCACAACAGTAGTGGCAGAGAAGAGAGTTGTGCTCAGAAAAAGCAAGGAGGATGCAAATTCTTAAAATAAGCAGAGAAGATGACAAGTTTACAAGTTCTACAAAGTAATGTTAAGCGAGTTCCAAACCTTGGACAATGCACATTTTTTTTTACATGAAAGTTGGGGTGATGGCAATAGAAATTGGTTAGCAAAGAGCAATGTGCTGTGCCCTGCGCAAAGTGACAACTTCTATACTAGATTATAGTGAAAGCAAACCCCTTAAAGGATAACTCTGCACTAAATTTCCATTTCACTGACCATATATTTTCCTCCATTCAAAATGATACTGGTACTGTCACACACAAAAGCATGACTTAGCTATGTATTCTCTTCTGTACCATTCTATGTTACTCAGCTTCACCAGTGCACAACATATGTTGGATTTGCATGAAATCTCACAATACTTTCTTTAGGAATTTGCCTCCCTGGATCTTGTGTCATCTTATCTATTACATTCTGGTGTAGGTGGATAGAACTTTCCTATGAATCAGGCAACCAGAGTTTGATCTGCAGCTCAGGTGCTTGACTGTGTAAGGAAGGGAGGAGTGATGCGCCCATCCTGTGGGAGGGAGTGTGTGTGCCCAAGGCCATATGGATACTGGCTAAATTTCTCTGGTAGAGGCCTGAGAATTGCCAAGTGGTGCCTTCTGTGGGGGGGGGGGGGTGAGGCATCCTGCTGATGGCAGCTCTTTGAACTTGCAGAAGCAAGGGTGGTATAGTGCCAACATCCACTGCATGTCCCACCTGCAGGTCACTGAACAAGAGCAGAGGGTAGGTTTAAAGGGACAAAAAACAGAACCATCCCGAAGACTGCCCCAACTGGTCAACTTTCACTCCATTCATGGGGAACAAAGGGGATGACTGATCAAGAAAGAGGGCTGATGATCAGTAGGTAGTGGGGACAAAGTGTCCAAAAAAAAAAAAAAAAAACTTCCACATTACATTCTGCCACAAGAAAAGCCTTCATAGCAAAGTGTTTGCAGCCCTTTTTTTCTTTATTTCTCTTAGAAAGGGATTGCATATTTACTGAGTGAATGGACAGTCACTCCACTTTTGCTGTGTCCTGTTATTTACAGCTGTTTTCTCTCTTTCCCTATGAGGGGATTAATTAATTCTTTGGAAACTCGTACCTTGTTTAATGTACAGTTTTAGAATAAACTGGGATACTGCTGACAGAAAGAGAGAGAGAGACTAAATGAGGAGTCCCTGCAAATTACTTTTAATTAATTTAATTAATTAATTAATTAATTAATTACAAGGACCACTTTCCAGCTGATGAAAATGTGTATTATAGTGACAAAGAGCACAAATCAGAAATCTGTACCAGAAGAAAGTTTTACATTTTCTGTCAATACACTCTCAAAGCAATTCTAAGTGCTGCTATTTTAAGTAAATGCAAACGTCTTACATGAGAGGGTAAGGTGACAAACTCATCTTTTAAGGACACAAAAAGTCCACTGTGGGAAGGAACAACTTAGTAAAATCATATCACTACGTAAACTCTCATCAGGTGATGCTGGGATTACTATAATGGCCCTTTAAGCATATTACCAAGACAAGGAAAAAAATAAAAAAAGACACCTGCTGGACTGCTACATTATTTTCCACCAACAGTATACCCCACATCATAAAGAAATTCAGAAAAATATCAAGAAATTTAGGAATTTTACTTAAGTATCAAGATATTGGGTTCTCTTCAGGATAAGTTGCAACATACAATCATCATCTAAATCAAGGGAAATTTCATGGAAACTGCTAGGAGAAAGAAGTCAATTAACAATGAGCTTCATCAAATGACTAATGTAGACAGAAAAATTAGTATTTCTTTACTACTCCCATTTTTATGCAAGAAAAAAAATTACCTTGACATGATATGGTCCTAGCACAATCCAACCACAGAAGCAGTATCCTAGGTAAATAACAGCCACACAGCAGCAGAATCGGATGACATTGGGAAATGATGCTCTTAATGTCACAATGAGAATCTGTAAGGAATAAAATAAACTATTTCACAAGACAGCAAATTATATATTACAATCTTACTCATTATAATCTGATGCTCTTAGCAAATATAATTAGAATACTGACCCAGAGCACTGAATCATTGTCTGTAACCACCCTCCCCTTTATGCCCCTCCTACCTCCTATCCTGGTTAACACTCTTACCCTAACTAAACACTGGTGAAAACTACCTTTATAAATTTCTCTCTCAACTTAGCTAGGTGTACTACTGTAATATTTTATAACTGCTGTGCATACACACATTGTACATTTATCTACTACAACTGCGTAACCGGAATTTCATGAGGACTACATCTCACTTTGTTATACTTGTTATCTGTACTTACATTGCAGAGCTGTACTGACTGTGTGTTTATGTATTATTGCACATTACCCGTACTTACATTTTTGGAGCTTTTCTCTCTGGGCCACTGCTGAAAAGGGGTTTAAGTTGCTCAGTCAGACTTTCTCAGCACACAAATGCTAAATAAAAAGCTTTAACACTAGTAAACCTCAATAAACAGAGATGTTAAATATCTCAGTAGTTAATATTCAGTGGGTAGGGTGTTTTATCAAATGAGCAGGAAACAAACAGTAGTGGAGAGATCACGGAAAAAATAAATGATTGTGACAATGAGGAGGGTGGATATTCTGATAGGGATTTTCAAAATAATAGACTGCATATAGTTCAGAACAGTAACTTCTAAAAGAAAAAGAAAAACAATGGGTACAAAATTTAGTGTACAATACGACTCAACTGACTAAATTCCTGACCCTAGCGGTGAACAAGTTAAGAAAACAGAAAAGAGTGGAGTTAAGATTTAAATTCAGAAAATAGTTGTATTTGTGATATGTCAATGGGAGAATATTGAAAAAAAATGGGTAAAAACTATGAAAAGTGATATTCCTGATTCACAAAACAGTGATAAACATCCAAGTTAAAATCTTTCCAGTCAAAATTTGACAAACAGGAGATTCTATGCTGGGGGGTCAAAATTATCTCCTAAGGACAGACAAAGTACAGTGGTTTCTGCTATTCATGTGGTTAAAATAAAAGATATCAGAGATGTTTTATGTTACTAAAAAGGAATCAAAATAGTTGTGTATGATAACAAGTGTAAGGATAATAATAATAATACAGAACATGTGGGAAGACATAATATAGACAGGACACAACCTGAAGAGATCTTAAAGGAAGTGAAACTGATTATTGATCATAGTGAAGCACATGGCACACAAGTTTTTTTTTTCTGGTACTAAATTTGGGTAAACTTTAAACTATATATAGCAAGTACAACAAATTATAGACAGCTGGACTACCCCTTGTTTCTCCTGCCAGCCTTGTTGACTTGGGTCTCTTGAGGCAGTGTAGCAACTGTCTTATGTACAGTGACAACCCTCTACTAATAAATCACTCTAGCACAGAGTAAGCGAGATGCATCTACATCAAGAATCTTGAATCCCCGCTCTCTCGCACTCAAAACAGTAACACTGAACAGGTTGTCAACTCACCCACCACTACACATGCACATAGTACGTATCCAACACACAAATCAGCATATGAGGAGGTTCTCTCAAAAACCTATCAAAACACCAGAGACCTCCAGAACAAAAGACTGCTACAACTAACACAGTTCCCACAGCACCCAAGACACATAGCAACACCAGTGTCTCACCTACCAAGCCCTTACGGCGTATCACCCAAAAAAACAAATTTTCTTGTCAGTCAAGACTCCATAGTGAAACACAAGGATGTCCCACTCACCAAGTTGGATAAGGAGAAAGTCACAGTCAGCTGCCTGTCCAGTGTCAGGATTCATCAGATCATGCATGCACTCAGGTCTCTTGGCAACAAGTATCATTATGACTCTGTCATAGTTCATGCTGGAGTGAACGACCTGAGATGTACCGAACTGGACTATATGAAGACAGACATGACTGAGCTCTCAGAGTATGTGTCCCAGGCTGGTATATATCCCTAGCCTTGAGCAGCATATTACTCTCACCTAGAATGATGCCACAGTATAAAAAAAACAGTTGATTTCAATAACTGGCTTAGTTTTTGGTGTCACTCAATGGGGATCCAGTTTTTGTCAGCCTGGGATGACACAGTCGACAAACTTTGCTGCTTTGCCAGAGATGGTTTGCACCTGGCATCCCTAGGCTTCCGGATGCTGGCAAAGGCTCTTGCCTCCCCCATAGTGCCTTTTTTATGGAATGTCGCAAAAACAAAATTGCCAAAGTGAAAATTGTCAACCATAACAAAATAGGGTTGATGCTGCTAAATGCTAGGAGCTCAAACTAAAATCTGCACACTCTGGAAGCACTTCTATCATGGAGAATGTAGATGTCTGTGTGGTCACAGAAACCTGGTTCAAGGCATCAGAGAGTACGAAAAACACCAGAAGCCACAAGCAAATATTTAGAAAACACCAAAAACAAGAAGCAGTCAAGTAATAGGATGAAAAAGATAATCCATTTAATACATCCGTCCTGGTACCTCAGCAATTCGCCTTCAGTGGAACAAATAACCATACAAACACATCCTCTTTTTATATGCTCATCAATTAATCCATTAAATTACTACTTCATTACATCACTAACCCTTGTGATGCTAACACTTCAAATACAATCAACAAACCACTTTATATAAAGCAATACATACTCATTACATACTTTTATGAAATACTTAATGCTGAACTGTGTGGAAGACAATACAAAATGTATTTAAAATATTAAAAATAAAACAAGTGTCCCTGCCAAAACACCAGATAAACGCTCGAATTCCAGTATAAAGTAAAGCAGTCACAAGGTCAGTGGAATAAAAGCGAAGCAGGTATCTTAAAACGAAATGTATTGTCAAAAAACAGACAATATGTATTTGTTGGTCAGATTAGCGCTTTCACTCATAGAGCTTCTTCAGATCATGAATAAACAGACCAGATACATTGCATAGTATATATGCTATCCTGTTCAACTTGTGAGCCTATCACATTCATTCACTAATCAAGCCTTAAAGTAAAAGATGTATATATACATATATTGTATTAATATATTACATTAAAAACTGACTAAAATCCTTCTTCAAAAAACTGCTATCCACATAAATATCTAATTCTCTCATGTTACAGAATACATATAAAAATACTTCTGAGTATATTCTAAACACTCCTACAAAAGGTGAAACATGACTATATAGATGTCTAAGTAACTAAAAAATATATGTATATTTTCAGTTATACTATATCTTGAGAGCTATAATAATGTGACCTTTATTAATATATATATGTTCATCATATTAATATTCATGCCTATTTCATTCATTTTATATTTCTACGTTTCCTAAGCATAGGTTTTATTGAGGCTCTTTCGTTAAGTCCTGAGCCTCTGTCCGCCCTCAGCCTGATTATCCATTTACTCTATTTGCTTTCTGTGTGATTCTTGATGTCACCACCCAGTGTAGTAGGTATAATAACCTCCAAGACTTTAAATAAAAATGTATGTTGGTCCCCTTGTTGGGTGACGTGTTTCACTAAGGCATTATGTAGAGATTTCTTTCTCATATGGTATACATGTTCTCGAATTCTCTCCTTGAACAGGCGATTAGTTTTACCAACATAAAAACAATTACAGACTTAACAGACAGCCAGGTACACTAAATTTGATGTCTTACAGTCTGCATCAACTTGTGTGTTAAATACTCTATGTAGATCTGGATGAAGGAACTCTGTGCTAGTGTCTATATAGCAACAGTAGCGGCATTGCCCACAAGGTTTGGTATTCCCATCATAAACCTCTTGAGACATATGTCTGGGGTAGCATAACATCCTTTTTAAATTATATTTGTTCCTAAATAAAAAATGAGGTTTCTCACCTACTACCTGCTGAGAAGGGAAGCGGACTATATTGGGATAAAGATGCTAAGGATGAAGCTAACAGGAAAAGAGGAAGGCCTAAGATAAGGTTTATGGATGTAGTGAAAGAGGACATGCAGGTGGTTGGTGTGACAGAGCAAGATGCAGAGGACAGGAAGAAATGGAAACAGGTGATCCGCTGTGGTGACCCCTAACACAGGAACAGCCAAAAGATGATGATGATTAATTCATTCAAATTTCATAGATTCTTTACCACGTTATATAACATTAATTAAATATTCACTAAATATTAAACTGTATACAATAAATAAACATATAAAGTATTTAAATACATATAAGTTCATTCAGATTTTATTAATATAACTCAGAGAGTACCCCTGCCTTGCAAGGGTACAATGCCTTCCACACCTTCAGACTGCAAAATGAACATGTAAGAACCAAAGGTGGTGGCGTTTTATCTATATTAGAGATAAATTCACCTCCCAACTAGTTTGACCGGACAACTCCATGGAGTTACTCCATGTTCAGATTACTGTGGGTAATACCCCCATTCAATTCATAGCTAGTTATAGATCCCCCTTCATGGATCAAGATGGACACAAGGCCTATTTGACCAAACTGGAGGCAATCCAAATATTGCCAAACACTCTAGTCATGGGGGATTTCAATTAGCCCACCATCAATTGGGGAAACCTACTCTAGCCCTAACTCACTAATGCAAAAGTTCCTTGACTTTCTTAACTCAAATGCCCTGGAACAAATTGTTCAAACCCCAACAAGAGGAACATACTAGATCTAGTCCTCATTAATAAGGCAAACAGATGCACCACTGCAACTGTCGAACCCTCATTAGTTAAATCTGACCCACAAATCAGTCACCTTCGAACTGGTACTAACACCAGAACTCACAAAGGGTGAAATCAGACAAAAAAACTTCAAAAAAGCAAACTATATCCTCCTAGAGGAAGGTATAAATGCATTCCAAGCCCCACCCCCATCTGGAAGTGGTAACTACACCAATGCTTACACTAAAACTCTGTACAATCACTTGTATAAGTGTACAGACTTGGCTGTTCCAGAGAGAGAGAATTGAAGCCAAAGCCCCAAGTTAAAAAAAAAAAAAAAACAAAGGCTGCCCTGGTGGATATCCAGCATCAACAAACTTTACAACAAATGCAAAAAGTTGCTAAGAAAACAAAGGCAAGGCCCCAACAATGGAAAAGCACCCTCCTCAGCCTAAACAGGCAAATAAGACAACATGTCAAATCCTCTAAGGGTAACTTTGAGAATAACTTAAAAATCACAGTCAAGGATAATCATAAGCAACCACAATGAACACTGAGCAAACTCAGCAAAAGTAAGAAAATAAAAAATAACACCAGGCTTCAATCCAAATATTTAATACACTTTAGCACCTCGGCAAAATAGCCTTCAAGAAGCGATACAAAATACAGCAAAAAATCTTCCCTTTATATAGCAACCCATCATCAATTAACAGATAATTAAACAATAAAACAATTAAATTAAACACTTCCAATCTAGCTCCAGAATAAGTCCTACTGGAGCAAGAGTGTTATATTTTAAAATATAAATTGCTTCTTTAAAAAGCAGCATATTTTTTAACAACCTTTCATCACCAGTTTTTAAAAAAACTTTATCCAAAATATTTGCCTGTAATAGAGTACGATTCCCATCATGTTTCTCAAAAAAGTGCATAGCTATAGAACTTTCCATTCTATTCTTTTTTATATCTCTAATGTGCTCTTATACTCGCACCTTAAACTTTATTTTACTTTGTCCTGCATAATAAAGATTACAAGGGCACCCTCAAACAGTAAATAATACCTTCTGTGTTGCACCCACAGCTACCATTCACTATAAACTTCTTTTTATTTATCTCGGTAAAAGTAGGCACAATATGTCTACATCAAGGATTACAACAAGGATAATCATAAGGCCTTTAACAGCTACATACATAGCTTAAAAGGTAGGACCCAAGTTTGTGCCAAACTAGTCAATAACGGTATCACACACACACTGATCCCGCAGATATAGCAAACTTGCTAGTGGACAGATTTGGTGAAAAATTCACTCCCTTATCTTCTCCAAACTTACCACAAACCTTGCCCCCACCCTACACATCTCAAGAGAAGGTTATTAAAGCCTTGTCTAAGGCAAAAAACACAGCCTCTATGGAACCAGACGGCATCCCTGGCGGTCTTCTAAACAAACTAAAACATGAACTAGCATCACTATTAAGTATCTATTCAATGACAGCCTAACCACTTGCTTTGTTCCTGCAGAATGGAGAACAGCAACAGTTATTCCCCTCCACAAAGGTGGGTTAGTGACAGCCCACGGAATTATAGACCCATAAGTCTGACCAGCCTCATCTGCAAAGCCATGGAACGAATCATCATGGACCTCATAAATAAAGAGACATGCGACCGCCAAAACCTGGATCCAACCCAATTTGGGTTCATCAAGGGTAGATCCTGCCTGTTAAACCTGATGGATCTCTTCGAAAATGTGACCAGGGCCACTGATTAGGGCAAATTTGTGCACACAGCATACCTTGCCTTGGTAAAGTCCCGTGACACAATCCCACACTCGGGCATTACCGATAAACTTAACAAACTGAATGCAAACCCCTTTGTTGTAACATGGGTTGCCAACTGGCTCACAAACTGGTCATACACTATCAAAGTGGGTGACTCCACATCAACCAGCAGACCTGTCATCAGCGGGTGCCACAAGGGTCGGTGCTGGACCCCTTACTGTTTGGCATATACTTCTCAGAAGTTCAGGCCAAAACTAAGGGGCTGTGGCTGACCAAGATTGTGGATAACTGCATAATGGGAGCAATTATTGAATCCCCAAATGATGTCAGAATACTCCAGGAGGGTCTTACGCAGACCAATGACTGGTGTCTTAGTCACAGTCTCAAAATGAATGCAAAGAAATGCATTCATCATTCCTTTAAGTAAAAATAATGTTCCTTCACATTATCAAATTAACAATAATATCTTATTAAATACGAAGTGGTAAGAGATCTGGGATCACAAGTAGATTGTGACCTTAGCTTTGACCACTATGTGTCTACTGTAGTAAGTAAGGCTTTCTATGTAGCACACTTGATTAGCAAAGGCATCACCTCTAGAGCATAGGAGGTCATAACCCCTATATACTCATCACTAATCAGGTCCCTAATTGAATATAACGCCCCCTTTCAGCATGTACCATACAAAGCACCTGCAGCAATTGGACAGAAGCCAGAGGCTTCTAACTAAGAAGATCAATGGACTCCAGTTTCCAGCACATGCCCTACACAGACTGATTCAAGTCCCTGTCACTATACTCAGTATCATATAGACTTTTTAGGGGAGACTTATGCCTGGCTTACACAGCAATCTCTGACCCAAATCTAATGAATTGGCTGCACATCTGTAAATCAAACAGGACTACAGTTACCCACTCCAGGGACCAAAATATGGCCTGTGACTTGAACAGGATGTGCTGGAGGGACAGATTTGTCTCCCAGCGACTGCCATGTCTTTGGACTAGACAGCCAATTCACGTGAAGAAGTGCACCTCTGTGCCACTGTTTTAAAGGAACCTGGACAAGTAGATAGGGTACCATAAATGCTTACCGGGGATAGTGCCCACAACCTTCCTGGACATGGGCAGTCATTAAAAAATACAATCCTGGAAATTGACAAGAGTATCTATGATATTACATTGGGATGAACCGGTTAGGCTTGAAATGACCTCTGGGTCGACAGACTAGTAAACCTCCTATGATCTGAATAACATTAATGCTTGAAACCACAAATTGCTATCTTTACTCAAATGAATATATGACTGGACAAAGAAGTTGTTTTGCAGTTGATGGATATCGCTATAATAGTCATCAAACAAATACAGTCAAGTCATAAATTAGGAAGATTTATTAAGGATTTTTTAAAGTGAATTAATGGTGGTGGTGGTGACTGGTACAAATTACAAACAGCATAATAAATTACCATGTTTTTGTAATCTTGAATACAAAACATTTAATAGAAAAATTAATGAATTACGACCATTTTTCTCAAAAGAAAAAGTAGCTATAGGAATTATTTCTGCCAACAGCAACATAAACTAATACTCTGGACAAACAGAAAAATGGATTACACGGCAGAAAATTAGCAGAAAGAGTTGTGACAAGTGCCTGATCATCCAGCACTGTGAAATTAGATATAATGGGCACAAGGGAAGTTTTCTTTTCCCTGGCAACAATCCAAAACAGCTCTTTGGTTTGAAGAAAGCTGAACAATATTTTTTGCTGTCAGTGTGATGTTAGTTACTGCAAGCAGCTATAATGCAGCTATAATGGGATGCAACTCTCATATAGGAGTGCAGGTCTCTGTCCCCAAATAAAAACACAGTGTGGTCGTTTTGGTGAAGCTACGCTGTACACTTCTGTTTACTTTAACCAGCAATATCTAAGTTTACTGTAAACTGAAGAAAAAAATTCCCTTTGCAGCTATCTTGTACTAGGAGCTGAACCAGCACAAGGCAACCTAGGCAGCTACCTAGGGCCTGGTGCTGGATAATGGGGCATAGCCTGCCACAGAACATTAAAAAAGTACTGCTCTTGCCACTTAACTGCTTCTCAGCTGCGTGTGTGTAACATTCACCTTCGATTCCGGTTATGTGGAGTCCTCCAGTCTCTCTTTCATTGATTCAGAACCAATGACAGACACTTCCTGGAGGTCAAACAGCAAGGTCTTATCTACAATATGAGCAGAATAGATGCATGCAGCAGTAATGTGGTTCTTGTCTACAACACAGTTAGCTTTACGGGATGTCTGTCACTATTTTCGTAGAGCAGGATATGCAGCAGTGTGTGTGTGTGTGTGTGTGTGTGTGTGTGTGTGTGTGTGTGTGTGTGTGTGTAAAATGACACCCTCTGATTAGGAAGCTTGAAGCACTACAGTTAATCCTCCACACCAACTGCCAGTCTGACTATCTGTCTACAATTTTGCAAAACATCTCTGCTTTTGCCTCCTATGTATGCCTTATCCTTTCAGCAAGTCATGTAACTAGACAGTGCTTTGGGGCAAGTGAAAATTTGGGGTCCTCAATGGTCCCCTGAACTGCAAGCCAGTTATGATGTAAAGGAATTACAATGCTGCAGTAAAAAGGATCATCTCATCTTCATATGAGCAATGTTCTTTGGAGGTGATCCTTGGTTTCCTTGTTCTGCTGAATGTTGACAGTGTGTTTTTTATTAATAACTTGGACAGCATGAAGTCTTTTTCAACTATGAATACATTTTTAATTTAGCTTATTTTTTATTTTACAGTTAAACAGGTGTGCACTGTACCTCTATGCAAACAGATGTGAAAAGCACTGAATTTGGACTACAACATTTTGTCGAGTGGCTAGTACAGACGATTAAGGCCTGAACTGTTAAAGAGCTCCTTCCTGTAGTGCAGGGTTTGATTCCCACAATTTTCATCACCAGATACTGCGGTGGTGGTGCTGCGGTAGCATTGTCGCCTCACAGTAAGACGTTGTCCTGTTCGATTCTCAGCTAAAGCGTCTTCTGTGTGGAGACATGTGTGAATGGGTGTACCTTCGTTGAAGGTTGTGTGTCAGAGCTGGCAACTCAGCACGTAAAAATCTACTGCCAATCATTAGCAGACCGGAGTTCCGCTGTGGCGACCCCTAACCAGGAAAAGCCGAAAGACACAACAACAACAACAACTTTGTTACTTCACCAGACTGTACTCCTGAGCTGCTCCTAAAAATAGACACTTGCGTTTAGTGGGTGTCCCAGGATATTAACAAATGCATGACATATTTGTCTTTTGAATTCCTCCACCCCTCATACAGCCACTTATTAGTACTTTGCTATGTGCTATTTGACTATGAATCCTTGTACATCTCTTGCAGTCAAATGAGTTGCCCAATACAATTTCTATAAAATGTTACGTTTCAGGGGAACAGAAGTTTACTGTTGCTCATGCTAAGTCAGTTTTCAATGCGAGACTGATTTACTTTGTTTAGCAAATGTTTAAGTGTTTTGTTGTAAAACACGAAATCAAAGTTTTAAATTAACCACAAAGACGTGATGACTGCAAAAGTAAAAAGAAAATAGTGTGCAAACTGACAATTTTGAAATTTTTTTTCTTGTAAATGGGTAGGGACAATCAAGTAATGGAATACTGTATGGCAGCGCATGTTTGTGTGGGGGTGGGGGGTTAGTCCACTACCCTGCCTTGGGTCTCATTTGACCATGATCTAAGCTCTGCTTATAGTAAAAGGTAAGATGTACTTTGTTTGGCAAAACACAAACCCTTCTGTAGCAACATGGCAAGTGCAGTTTCAGAATGTGGATGTTTAGAAAACTAACTAGTAATATCTCATTCAATCAGAGCTCCTCTGGGGAAAGGTCCTAGTTCCATACATTATATTACCCCAATGTACTTTGTATTTTTTCTATCACAGCTATGACAAAATACAATAATTTTTAGTAACAGATCTTTACAGGTAAGTGTCTGGTGTGGGATAGAAAAGATGCAAAAAATACACTCACTTTAACTGTCATGATCATTTTAAAGTATCTACAGCAAAAGGGTGAACCTTTAGCCAATTACACAACAGCAATATATCTTTTCGCACTCTGCAGAGCAAAAGCCTTACTTATGGCAATAAGCATGTTACTGGGAGTGCCTCAAAGCCACCTACTTACTCTAAACCTAACTTGCTACTGTGAGCTCGGCCTGCACCACCATGTACTACTTTCCAGTGGGGTTCCAGCATAGTTTCTTCTGATAAACCACTGGCAGTTGTTTACATTAAATACATAGACAACATGTGATTTAATCTAAGCACTCTTTGAGGCCTTAGCCAAGCATGCACTTGTTCCGCACAGTTCAGCCACTTGAACAATATGAAATGAGACAAGTCAGCCTAATAATCATCCACAGTTTATTAACTTTAGGTTATGCACATTATTACAAAATTTGCTCCTGTAAAATCTCGTGTCATGTCAGGATCTTAGATACTTATAACACTTTCCAAGAGGTCCTCTCATCTATTAAATTTAGTCTAAAGTTGTTTACCATATTTTTTTTCTATGTTTTGAGTCCCCTTAACCTTTGGTTAATCTCACCAATGACTAGGACAATGAGTGTGTTGGATTCAGGAACCACCCTATAGACGAACTATTTATCACACCATTTAGGAATACTTTACACCTGTGACTAATTAAGGGGGTTCCAATTTCTTTAAACTACACATTTATCTTAATACTTCTGATTTCTGTAGGACTGTCTAACTTGTTTACAAGTACAAAGGCGTAAGAATCAAATGATGTCTTTACAGTTTAATTAGAAACAAGTCTTTTATCCAGTAAACTGATCTTGTATCCAAACTGTTTTATCAAGTAAATAATTCAATCCAGTTTGCCATGAACTTCATATAAAAATAATGCTGTCTTGCCAAAAGATGTCAATGACAGTAAGTTGCACCTGTTGGTGAAGCAGCAAGGTGCCAGACCACAATACCAGTACGGAGAGTTTAGCTAACAAACCAGGCGTTACAGGGACAGAGTAGGGAGCTAGGATCCAATAGCTGATCATCTCCAACTTTTGGCCCCCTCACAAACAAAGCGACACCTTACAGATACCAGAGATTAGCTACAGGTTTGCAAAAAAAAAATGGTGTGGGGTTATACAATGGTATTCCTGTGGCAGACCCAGAACATAAAGAGGTAAGCTAAACTAATATTGTGTAAAGTGCAAGTCAAAACACAGTCCAGCCACTGACACTACACAAAAAAAAAACCCTCCAGCCATCTGTGGTGAAGGATGCCCAGCCACTGGAAGTCCTGTTCTTTAAAGCTCTTTAAGTGTATTGCATCTATGAATTTCTGCCAAAATATTTTGAACCCATTCTCTCCAGGGGTCACTAAACACAGTGAAGTTCAGTGGTTATCATGTTTTTTTTTTTTTTTTCCTTAGGCCAAAAGTTATTTTATTTACATCTTCTAAGTGGATACCACACATGGACAAGCATGTTGGCCCCACACTAGAAGAAATTACAAACAGTAACATAGTCTAGTGGCCATAACTAGCCTCTAGTTTCCAAAAAATGAACAAGTCGGCAATATATGATATATACTATCCTAAATCTACCAAAAAGAAAGAAAGTTGGCCTTTGGCAGTTCAATTCAATCCCCCCTCACAAGCGCAAGCTTTTCAATGTGCAGGCAACCAGGTGAACCTGGTTCACCAGCAGTGCAAGTGGTGGTCCTGCCCTTGTGTCAACAGATGAAAAAAAAAACTCTCCAGTAGCTGAATCATACTATTCATGCCATCTTGTGTTACTGCAGGAGACATTCTGCAACAGAAAACACTGTTTTTCCCAAGAAGAAACTCATTTCTGTTTGGATAAACATGCATTAAGCTTCTGACAAGTAACTAGAATCTACTGATCAAAATGTTACTTAAAAAAGGTGGGGCATAGATATCATGAAAACAGTTTCCATCTTTTTCATAATTATGTGCTTAAGAGGAACTCAAGTCAATTGACACGACACGGTTATCATGCAGGCAGAAGCACAACATGTGCTGTAGTATCATCTGGCATTTGTCTATAATAATGAAACCCTCCCATACTGCACTTGCCATTTATTACCAAGCAACAGTCCTTTCATCACGTTTTTTTTTTTTTTAATACAAGGAAAAATCTCAGTGACCTTATGCGACTCACAAATAATTTCTCTCTCCCATACTTAGTGAAACTTTTAACTGATGTGCTTTAACAAGCAGTCATTTTTTCTACCTTTCTCAAGGACTGAACTGAATTTATCTTATGCAATTTTTTGCCATTTTGCCTCTATGACTCTGAAAAAATGCTTCCTCACGTTCCTCCTTTGTAGCAACCTTAGTTTTCAGACCAGATTTTATTGTCCAAAACAATTCCTGACAGTTTTTACCTATCTGACTCCAACTCTTCTGCTAAGGTACTGAAGACTTGTTTTGAGGTCTGCCTTCCCTCCCTGCTGTATTCTATTTCATAAACAGTGCACATACCATGGACCTTTACATTTTCTTTGTGACATCTATTTCAGGTACTTCCCAGTTTTCTTTTTCTCATCTTTGTCTCACATGGTTTATAGAAGATTTCCCAGATTTACAATATTCCATTCACTGGGCCAGAATCCAAAAGAGTAGCTCTCAATGTCATTCTGCCCTGATACCAAAAGACTCGTTCTCAGTATACGTGACTTAACATCAGTGTAAGCCTATCTATAAACAGGTTAGCAGTGGGGGCCAGATTCCAAAAGACCTCCTCTCAGTGTAAGTGGTCACTTACAGTGACAGCAAGTCTTTTGTAACCAGGCCCATTGTCTCATTAACTTTTTATATAGAGGAGCACTAGGTTTCTGTTATATTTGTTAACCAATTAATTACTTGAGTAAGCTAATTCTCAGTCTTATTTTCCATTTCTGTTCACCACCCATGTGAAAACACACCACTGGAAATTGAATTTGTGATTAGCTGGACACATATATGTGACTGTAACTTACTGAATAACAAAAATAATGCACAAAAAGCACTTCAAGTTATATTTGTTAAACAAGGAAATTAGAAAACAACTACAAGCACAAAATGTTTGAAGTTGCCTCATCATATTCAACATCAGCATCAACTATTCCTCAAATTTTGCTCATGTCAGAATCGTAATATCAGTGCATTCATTCAAATGCAGGTCTCAGTCAAAGGTGCCAGACCCACACACAATGTCAGTAAGTACATAAAAGTCTATTATCCTAAGTATTGTGAACACACCAGTGACATTTTACTTGAGGAGAATGAAAAAAATGAAGATATGAAGTGAATGTGGTGGGTTCAAAGGAGATTCTAATACACCATGAAAGAGCATAACTACAGTCTGTACCTATGAACACATCGAGGATTATGACAGAGTGGCCTATCATAACCCACTTATGTGTTCGAGACTCAGATGCCAAGAAATGCACCGCGAGAGCGAAGCCTTACAGGTGAATCTTAGCATCCATGTCAAGAACACATAATTAAAGGTTATGATCGGAAACCCAATCATAATTCTTTGTAGTGCATGGAGCTTTACCTGCTCCATGTACTACTAGTTACATAGAGCTTTACCTGCTCCATGTACTACTAGTTACATAGAGCTTTACCTGCATCATGTACTACTAGTTACATAGAGCTTTACCTGCTCCATGTACTACTAGTTACATAGAGCTTTACCTGCTCCATGTACTACTAGTTACATAGAGCTTTACCTGCTCCATGTACTACTAGTTACATAGAGCTTTACCTGCTCCATGTACTACTAGTTACATAGAGCTTTACCTGCTCCATGTACTACTAGTTACATAGAGCTTTACCTGCTCCATGTACTACTAGTTACATAGAGCTTTACCTGCTCCATGTACTACTAGCTACATAGAGCTTTACCTGCATCATGTACTACTAGTTACATAAAGCTTTACCTGCTCCATGTACTACTAGTTACATAGAGCTTTACCTGCTCCATGTACTACTAGTTACATAGAGCTTTACCTGCATCATGTACTACTAGTTACATAGAGCTTTACCTGCATCATGTACTACTAGTTACATAGAGCTTTACCTGCTCCATGTACTACTAGTTACATAGAGCTTTACCTGCTCCATGTACTACTAGTTACATAGAGCTTTACCTGCTCCATGTACTACTAGTTACATAGAGCTTTACCTGCTCCATGTACTACTAGTTACATAGAGCTTTACCTGCTCCATGTACTACTAGTTACATAGAGCTTTACCTGCATCATGTACTACTAGTTACATAGAGCTTTACCTGCTCCATGTACTACTAGTTACATAGAGCTTTACCTGCTCCATGTACTACTAGTTACATAGAGCTTTACCTACTCCATGAACTAGTTACATAGAGCTTTACCTGCTCCATGTACTACTAGTTACATAGAGCTTTACCTGCTCCATGTACTACTAGTTACAATAAAAGAAAATCCATTGGGGGTTTTGACACCTTTCAAAGCGATAAAACAATTAGTGAGTGCTGTCAAAAAATCAGTTTAGCATGGTCTCTTGTGTTTACATTCACCTTGCCATCTCTCCCAACTGTCCAGATTTTTGCTTGATAAGTTTGGTCTGCTCCAAATAAAATCTTTGGTTTTCAGACAAATCTCTGAGGACTGAGGTCACTAAGTGGATTTGAGTTTCAGAATTTGTATATTTCAGAAAATGCAAGCAAACACACGTCCTGTTATTTTAGCTACTTTCTAAGTTTATGAGAGGAAATGATGTCCACACTTTACTGGTATGGACAACAAGCAGAAACAAATCTGTTTTTCATTCTGTTACTGTCTTTGTTGGTCAGTACTGGCAGATTTGACTGCCTAGCACGAGAGTCAACCTTATGGTAAGCAAAGGGAGCTTAACATTTTTAAGATCACATCTTGCGCTATAGTTGAGCTTATCAGATTTGTCTTTTTCCATATATCAGAGCATAATCACTGTGCTCTACGCACTTTATTTTTTTTCTCTCTCTCTCCAATCAGTTTTATGAGCAGAGACTGTCAGGTATATTTTGTCCTGTCACATAAATTCAGACAACAGGTGTAAATGTTCTGTGCTGGCAATATCACATCTTACTCTGTCAGCTCTACCTAGTGTTTTTTTTTCACATCACTTGTTTACCTGAAGATCACGTGAACAATATGGCTATAAACAGGTTTCTCCCTAGTTCTGACTCTTAACTACTAAGTTTCTTACAACTGTGTACTCTTCCAGGACTGTGTTTCTCAGATGTATTCTTTTACAATTCTTTGATTTAGTCGTAAGCTGCTAAGTTCCTAAGCATTCCTCTGAACTTACCAAGTTCATTTTCATTCTTTTAACCACACATGCACATCAACTATTTTAAAGATGCTTGTCTTGTTAGCAAAAAAAAAAAAAAACCCCAAAAACAAAAAAAAAAAAATGTATTTATTTATTTTTTTAAATGCCACACTGTTTATAACAATATTTAAAATGATCTGGCCTCACCTGAATCATGTGACATGAGATTATTAACCCATTTTCTTCTTTGTGGAATGGTTTATTAATTACTTTTAGAGTCAAACTGTGCAACCAGTTCTTTATTGATACTACCAAAGTAAGACCTTTCCAAAACTGCCCTTTTGTTTACTAAACCGTGCATATTGTACTGTGTAAAATACCTTGCAAATAAAATTACATTCAGTACAAATAACAGTAAAACAAGACCAAGTAAAATGTAACATCCTTTAGCTGACCAAAAATTCCAGGGTGAACCTTATAACTTACCAATCCATGTATACTGTACTCTACTAAACATATTGCTAATAAAACATTTTTCAGTTAGATAACAGTACAACAAATCCAAGTAAAATGCAGGCATCCTTTTGGTTTCCAAGAATTCCAGGGTAAACCTGACAACAAAGTTTTAGTTTTACCAGTTCTTTCACTACCACCAAGGGTGTGTAGTCAATGCATTTAGTAACATCCCATTCTAACTTTTTATAAACACTGTGCAGGAAGATTAGCTTAGAATCTCTGCATTTCATTGTCCCTAAATTAATAGTTTCCATCTTGTGATGTTAAGTTCTATCTACACCTTGGAATGCAGGGGAGTCCAGATAGGATATATTCCCTACCCTTTTCTACTCTGTTCTGCTCCTTAACTAGTGAATACAACACATGCCTCATATCTCCCATCTGCTGACTGAAAAGACACCAGAACTGACAATACCATCCTTCAACAACATTTTATATCTGCAGTAAATAATATTCATTTAGTGCAGTCACACTTCAAAGCTCTGGTGGTAGAAGGAGAAGCTAATGATCCAACCACATGTGGGCATTTTTTAAGCAACTATACAAGTAATAATCCTCAAAGTATCTCACTAATTTCCCTTTAACAGCTTCATCCGCAGCCCCAATTTCATTTGTATACAAAAACGGTTACTAACTGCTTACACATGCTCTTAAATTGCACAGAACACCCAGAGTGTGATGCAAGACCTAAAACGTGGATATTTCTCCATATATTTTGTTAAAAGTGAAAAAAACAACCTTTCATCCCATTTGAAACATTTTTTTCTTGCTCAGTCACACAATACGAAAGTGGAACACAAACAACCTCTGCATAGCTATCAAAAATAGTGCCACAAAACATTATAAGCCTTGAAAGATTTAGCAGACATCAGAGCAACCAAAAATGGTAAAGCTTTACTCTCATTGGTGCAACTGATAAAACCATGAATACCATAAAGCTGTCTACACCAAAGCACCATCCATTAGCCAAACAGTACTGCTGCATATATCTACCACATTTTGTGCTGTTGTAATCAACATAGCAGGACAACTACCACCAAGATACCCCTCCAACTTGTGAATGAAAGCTCCTCTTTTAGGTTACCACAGTGACAGACTGGTTTCAGTAATATTTCTAATTTTTAGAATTTTACTTATTTCAGCCTTACAGTACAAATGATTAACAACCTGTACCTTGCACTTTTCTGGTGGGTAAATGTACACAAATATCAGTTGGTACAAATTACTAATTGTATTTACAACTACAGGTATAGGGCACTGTATACACTTGTGTGCTCTATACTTCAATTCTGTTATCACTGCACATGTTTATCGGCACAAGATCAGTAGTGTGCAGATAATGTGTACTCTCTATAAGTTATTCACCACTAGCAACAAGTATAGTGACCACACGACCTTTACATTTATCCTTTAGCTTATGACAGTATCCCCACTACTTTTTGCCATTTTGTTTTTTTCTTATAAACAGGTATCCCATCAACTTTCAACATATTCTTCTGCCTCTCAAGCATATGAATTTCGAGTTTCTGAAAACCCAATCATCTGACATATATCTATAGCTATACGTATATATACACATACATATATGGTCATGGATATCAATGAAAAATGTAGGAAAGCATGCAGGAACACTCCTGTCCAAGGAAAAGAAAAGTCATCTGTTTTCCAGTCTTTCTATAATGGAGTCTTAGAGCAGAATTTTGATAGTTGATTGTTGTGAATGGAAGCAAACAGATCGGTGGGGTTCCTCACTGCTGGATCAACTCCTGGAATACCTCCGATTCAATTTCCACTTGTGAGAGTCTGTCCTGGACCTGCTCAGTTTATCTGCCATAAAATTTTGTTCTGACAGGATGCAAGATGCCCGGGAAGTGAGACTGTACTGAAAAGCTATATCCCAGGCTACCATGACTAATGTGCACAGAGGTAAGATTTGGCTACCCTGTTTATGTACATTATTACATGCCGTGGTGGCACGGCGGTAGCGTTGTTACCTCACAACAAGAGGCTCTCCTGTTCGATTCTCGGCTAGGCTTGGGAGTGTCTTCTGTGTGGAGTCTGCATGTCCTCCCTACGGTTGGGTAGCGTTCGAAAGATATGCATGTGTAAATGGGCATGCCTTCGTTGAAGGTTGGGCGTCGAGCTGGCACCTCGGCGTTTCATAAAAATCTACTGCCAATCATTAGCGGACTGGAGTTCCACTGTGGCGACCCCTTACCGGAAAAAGCCGAAAGACAACAATAACAACTGTGGTCTTGTCTTTAACCATTTGTAATGGTCCTGGGTAACATAATTGATCAAGAGAGTTGAGAGCATTTACTACTACTACCATCATCTCTTTTACATTTTGTGTGTTTTGGTCTGTCCTTTGTTCCAGGCAGCCTGCACTTTTTACTCCCATGTATTCTATTCCCCAAACAAAGTCTAAGGTGTCTGTAGTTACAGACTGTGCTTGGAGCAGGAAGAGAAAATAGGAATCTTGTATTCAGATACAAAGAGTTCCTTTTTACAAATCCCAAAACAGAAATCTGGAATGCCAGAAGATGTTAAGCTTAACAAGTCTAGTCTGCAAAGCTATGGAGAGGATCATAATGGAGCTCATAAACAAAGATATAGGGGACTTGCAGACATTGGACCCGACCCAGTTTGGCTTCATCAAGGGAAGATCATGCCTTTTGAACTTGGTCGACTTCTTCGAAACAGTCACCAAGGCCATTGATGAGGGAAAGGCAGTCCATACAGCCTACCTTGACCTTGCAAAGGCTTTCGACACAATACCCCACTCGGGTATTGTAGAAAAACTTACCAGCTTAAATGTAAACCCATATGTCACAAGATGGGTTGCAAACTGGCTTAAGGACAGAACCCACAGGGTTAGAGTTGCTGGCGCTATGTCAGACTCCAAGCCGGTCACAAGTGGTGTCCCACAGGGCTCGGTCCTTGGCCCCCTATTGTTCGGCATCTACTTCTCAGAAGTACAGGCCAACATGGGAGGACTTTGGCTGACAAAGTTTGCAGACGACTGCAAACTGGGCGCCAAAGTGGAAAGTGCATCGGACATGGATATCCTTCAGAAGGGACTCACGGAAACAGATAGCTGGTGCCAGAGCCATGGCCTGAAGTTAAACGCAAAAAATGTATAGTCATACCCTTCGGGAAAAACAAGGTAACCCCAAGCTACCATATAGGTGGCAATCCACTAAGCACAGAAGAGGTTATCAGGGACCTGGGGACCCAGGTGTACAGTGGCCTTTCTTTTGACACTCACGTTGCTAAAGTGGTTAGAAAGACCTTCTACATTGCCCACCTGATCATGAAGGGATTCACATCCAGATCTAGTGAGGTCATTGTTCCCCTGTACTCTTCACTTATCAGACCAATGATCGAGTACAATGCCCCATTCGGGATGTATCTCACCCGACATCTGCAGCAATTGGAGAGACCCCAAAAGTTCCTCACCAAAAGGATAAAGGGACTCCAAAATCTGTCATATGCTGCCAGATTGAAGAAACTCCAGCTCTATTCAGTCGCATACCGTCTGCTCAGAGGTGACATGTGCCTGACATACAAGGCCATGTCCAACCCAGAATTAATGGACATGCTCCACCTCAAAAAATCCAAATCCACCAAAACCACTAGAGCAAGCGACTTAAACCTTAGCACGGACATAAATAGGACATGCTGGAGGGATAGATTTATCACTCAGAGACTCCCTATGCTGTGGAATAAAATCCCGGTCCATGTGAGGCAGAGCACCTCACTGGCTCTGTTCAAGAGAAATCTTGACCTGTGGATGGGAGATTGTAGGTTTACCCCGGGAATCATCTCTGTGTCACTGCTGGACAGAGGCACAACAAACTAATGGGCACAGTATTTTTTCATATAAGGGGTGGCGTAAGCCACAAAAATTTGGGCTAGGCTTATAAATGCCTTAGGGCAGATAGCCTAGTATAAACCTATGAACCTATGTTGATGCTGGTACCAAACTGATTGGAGGTACCACTGAATTTTTCTCATATGATGTATGGCTACAGGAATCATGAGAATAATGGATGCCTTGAAAGCTAGTATCCTGAGAAATTCGCTTGATGAAGCCTTGGTCTGAGTGGAAAAACTCAAGAAAATCTCTGGCTATATATCTATTTTTTTCCTGTGGAAGAAAAACTTTTTGAAGTAAAGAATATAGGAGATACCCCAGGAAAACAATCTTGTGAGAAGCAGTCCAACAAAGACTTTTGGGTATTCTCTCAAAATGACTTCTCACCCAAGTGAGATATTAATAACACTTTGAAAAAGGCTCTGCAAAGGTGAGCAAGTCATCTAAATAAGAAAAACATGTGAATGTGTTGCAGCTTGCAGTGGGCTATCACTGGAGCCATACACTATGCGAATACTGCCAAACAATATGTGAATACCTTTGGAGCAGTGGATAACTTTGCAATTGTCTTTTTTAAGTCTGCTTGCCAGTAGTTTGCGATGTCTGCTTACTTTGCTTTTTCATAAAATGGTGCAAAGATAGCTGGAAAATTCTTGACAAATCTGGAGAAGGAAGGCTGAAAAAATTGAGAAACTCCTTGAATCAGTTTTCCTCTCTCATCAAACTTTTTTCAAGATCTCCACTGCAGATGCTCCAAAAACAAGCTCTCTATCCAGAGAAGAATTCAAAATGTCAGATTTAAAATCTTCTGGTATGTTTTGTCTATGCAACCAAGCAAACCTTCTCATAACAGTTGCAGTAGCAGCAGCTAGTGACTTGAGACACAAAAGCAATAAGATGACACAAAAACAATTTTCCTCAGAAGGGGCCAACAAACCAAATGTTCCTTGAATTCTCAAAAGAAGCAAGTGTACATACACTTTAACACGTGAGCTTGACAATTAAGAATTCTAAAAAGTGTGGCAGTAGAATCCATTTTTTTCCAAAATCTTTCAAAGGCTGTCCCATCTTCATCAGATGGAGATAGATTATTTACCAGACATATAGCATCAGCAGGAATTACCAAGGAAATCACTGCTGGGTCAGATCTGAGGTTAAGGAAAAAAAAGACTGGAAAACTTTATACAATATATCTGGTTTCTTAGAAACAGCAGGCAGACAATTACACAAGGCACCAGGAAAAAAAGATGAATGGACTGAGGAACAAGAATTGGCAACAGCGCTGTTAAAGGGGCAAAGGTTGTTTGGAAATGTTCTTGTTTATGTGGCTGGAAGAAGGAAGAATGGGCAAGTTGGTCCATGATAAATCCAAAAATAATGTCTGAAACCCAGGTAAGACTGACAGCAGTGATCAGTGGAAAAGGAACACTTAAAAAAAAAGTATACGTTTTCCAGTAAAATAACATAATGAAAAGCACTTTAAACACTTACCCCAACCCCCCACCATAAACACACACACACACACACACACACACACACACACACACACACACACACACACACACGGCCTTTAGACTGGGCTGTAGCTAAAATGGCTTGCTTCTGCATCAGTTCACAATGACAGTTGCTGTTTTGGGAGCTTTTCTGGATAATATAGCATTTGCAGCCTCATTTCATCAAGACTTCAGGGAATACAATTTGAAATTATTAGCACACATCTGAAATAACTATTAAGCTATAGCAAGACCCTTCATGAAAGAGGCCACAGAAGTTGGACTGACCACAACAACAACAACAAAAAAATTAAGTGAATAAACATTTACAAATTCAGTTTCTGAAAATGAAGTAAACTGAAAATGAAGTTTGTGAATTAATTTATTAGCCATATCAGAAAACAAAGATAAAACAATGTCAGATTAATTCAACAGAAAAATGAAAAAGTTACTTACATTGTACTTGTGGAAGAAATTCAAATATCGAATAACTCCGACCCACACAAACAGAGTGGATGTCCCCAGTAAAATGCTGCAGGCATCATACGAAACCAAGATCTTTAATTAAAGGTGGAAAAAAAGAGGAAAATACCATTTTATAGATCACTTGCTTTACACGAGAAAGCAAACTTCTTAAATACACATTTTTTACACCAGTCAGCATACTTAATTGTTTTTTAAATGCAAGAAAACCATTCAGACAGTTTTATGTAGGTAACGGCTATCAAGCTCTGAGCTGTGGATATCCCCGAGTGAAACATGTTAAGATTACTACTGGTAAAAATCTTCAGTGCTGAAACGCATAACGGTCATTTATTTATTTATGCAGAACTATTGGTAAGTAGGAAGCTCAGCATTTACTGTAACAGGACAAGAATTTAATTTATATTTTATATATATATATATATATATATATATATATATATATATATATATATATATATATATATATGTTTTATATTTAATTTATTTGGCAATGATTTATTTTATATCAATTTTCTGGAAATCCCAATCAGGACAATGCACCTACATACACAAAGTTTACCTCTGGTGAAAAAGAAAATTTAAGATGGACACTAAGGGACTCTTTCTGGTTTCTGGGTATGCTAAATATAACAATGTCCATCTGACACACAAGCTACAACTTACTGACTTAAAGTAAAACAAAATCATGCCTTTGAAAGTTCTGAGCATTAACATCAAATCTTAAGCTAAATTAAGAAACATTATACATTAAGAATACCACCATGTGCAGCAGCGGGGTCATGCATGCCTTCCTCTCCCATCCAATTATACAAGCACATTCTCAGTCTTCTTACAAGCATATTATGCATGCATCCAGGCTTACAAGTGGCATCCCACTACTACAGGGCCCCCATAAACAGACACCACCATCCATGGAGTTTACTATAGACAAACCCACCACCATAAGTAGCACAAGTACCCGAAAACTGAGGGTAATGCTACTCAACGCCAGAAGTCTAAACCTCAAAATGCACGCACTTGAGGCACTCCTCAGTATGGATCGACATCTGTGCAGTAACAGAAACCTGGTTTAAGGCTCCTGAGAGCACCCCAGCACTACTAGGCTATAACTCATACCATACCTTTCGGCCACAGTACCAGGACCGAAACACAAAAGGCGGGGGTGTATCCATATTCATCATGGATACCCACACCTCCAGGTTAGTGGCGCAGCACAATGCAGAGACCATCCATGTGCAACTAACAATGGGCAAAACTGCAATCCAAATTGTAGCTTGCTACAGATCACCCACCATGACCCAGGACCCCCATTCCGCATTTCTGGAGACACTGGGAAATATGAAGGTCGTACCAAACACCCTAATACTGGGTGATTTCAATTACCCAAACATAAACTGGGAGAACTACTCAAGTACTAACCCCCTTGCCCAACGCTTCCTAGAATTTATAAACTCGAATGCCCTAGATCAACTAGTCAACACCCCCACCAGAGGGAACAACATATTGGACCTGGTCATCACCAACATGGGCGACCGGTGTTCTATACCGGAGGTCAACCCCTCGCTGGTTAGATCAGATCATAAACTAATCACTCTGGATATCCACATTCCGCCCCCGCCCCCAATCACAGAAACCACCGTGAAAAACTTTTTAAAAGCAAACTTCACGTTACTTAAGATCGAGGTGGAAAGGTTCTCAGCCCCCATGCTAAAGGACAATGCTGACTAAGCTGCTGAAACTTTTACAAAAAGGCACTCTATGAGCATCTGCAGGAATGCATGGATAGTGCTATCCCAAGTAAAACCATGAATCACTCCTCCAAGAAAAGGTGGACCCCTGCCATAAACAAGCTATACAACAGAAGGAGGAAACTAGTACAGAAAAGAGTAAAATTCCAAGAAGGAAAAGACATCCCTGATCAGTATCAGCAAGAAACTATGATCCCTCATTAAATCATCCAATGCTAGTTTTGAAAGAAAAATTGCCAATGACTCCAAAGATAACCACAAAGCATTCTTTAGCTATGTCAAGAAGCTAAGTGGAAACTCTCAGATCTGCTCTGAGTTAGTGCAGAATGGCACAAAATACACTGAACCGACTGATATTGCCAACATTCTGGCAGACAGGTTTAGTGCAAACTTCACCCCCTCTCACTCCCCTAAAGGGCCAATAACCATACCAGAAGAATGTAGGGCCCCATCAATCACCCACACACAGGTTAAAACAGCCCTATCCAAAGCCAAAAACACAGCTTCAATGGGACCGGACGGTGTCCAGGCTGTGTCTTACTAGAGCTCCAAAATGAACTAACCCCTCACCTAAACACACTGTTCAAACTCAGCCTCTCCTACAGGCTACGTACCCACAGACTGGCGCACAGCAACAGTTATTCCGCTCCACAAAGGTGGAGCCACAACGGACCCCGGAAACTATCGCCCTATAAACCTGACTAGCCTGGTCTGCAAGGCTATGGAGCGCATCATCAAGGAACTCATTAACAGAGACATTGGGAACCTCCAAACTTTGGACCCTACCCAGTTTGGCTTTAAGGGCAGATCATGCCTCCTTAACCTGGTGGACTTCTTGGAGACAGTTACCAATGCATTAGACTAGGGAAAGGAGGTCCACAGAGCCTACCTAGACCTCGCAAAGGCTCTTGACACCATTCCCCATTCTAGTATTATAGATATGCTCACCAGCTTGAACATAAACCCCTACGTCACGAGATGGGTTGCCAACTGGCTCATGGATAGAACCCACATGGTGAGAGAGTTGCAGGCTCTATGTCCGACTCTAAACCGGTTACAGGTGGCGTCCCCCAGGGCTCAGTCCTAGGACCCCTCCTGTTCGATACATACTTCTCAGAGGTACAGGCAAGCATAGGAGGACTATGGCTGGCCAAGTTCACAGACGACTGCAAACCAGGGGCCATAATTGCTTCCCCGGCTGATACAGACACCCTCCAGAAGGGTCTCACTGAGACGGATACCTGGTGTCAAAATCATGGTCTCAAACTAAATGCCAAAAAGTGCATAGTCATCCCCTTTGGAAAAAACAAAGTATCCACAAACTACCACATAGGCGGTAGTCCCTAAATACAGACAATGTAATAAGGGATCTGGGGACCCAAGTAGATAGTAATCTCTCCTTTGATAATCATATTGCCAAGGTGGTTAGAAAATCCTTCTAAGTGGCCCTCCTAATCACAAAAGGATTTGCATCTAGAACAAAAGAGGTTATTGTGCCTCTCTACTCATCACTCATTAGACCCATCATAGAATAGAACTCCCCATTTGGGATGTACCGTACAAGACACCTGCAACAGCTAGAAAGACCACAAAAGTACCTCACCAAGCAGATTACTGGCCTCAAACAGATGCCCTATGCAGCCCGACTCAAAAAACTCCAGCTGTACTCGGTTGCATACTGCTTACTCAGAGGTGATCTCTGCCTGACATACAAGGCCATGTCCAACCCAGAATTGATGGACATGCTCCACCTAAAAAAAAAAAAAAACAAATCCCGGAGAGCCACACGCTCTAGAGATATAAACCTCACCACAACGATAAATAGGACATGCTGGAGGGATAGGTTCCTGTCCCAGAGACTCCCCATGCTTTGGAACAGGATTCCAATATATATATCAGGCAGAGCCCCTCACTAACACTCTTCAAGAGAAACCTTGGCGGGTGGATGGGAAACAGAAAATTTACCCCGGGGATCACTGCAGTGGCTCTGCTGGACAGTGGCGCAGGGAACTAATGGCTCTGCTGGACAGGGGCACAGGGAACTAATCTAAGGGGGTGGCAAAAGTCAACACATTCTGGCTAGGCTTATAAATGCCCTTGGGCAGATAGCCTAGTACTTACCTATGAATTACGTAAGGAGGATCAAAAGGAGATTGCCAGGCCTTTCTTTCATATCACACAGACAGACACCCACCTCTAGGAGCAATTTAGAATTGCCAGACTGACTACCACAATTCTTTGGGATGTGGAAGGAAACTGGAGTACTTGGGAAAGCTCACATGAAGTCAGGAAGGACTGGAGGCTGCAGCGGATGGGTAGGAGACTGCATTACCCTCTGTGTGTGTAATGGGGAAAAGGGGGAGTGGAGATGTCATAAATGGACATACAACAAGTATATTATGTATAAACTGCAAAAGAGTAAGGCAATAACCTATTTTAAGTGCAAGAGAAAGTACTGCTGGGATGGTAAGGGTCATGCATGTATAGTAAGTGTGCAGATGCATAGGTCTACAATCAAGGCTTGTATGGCAGGAAGAGAAATGCAAAGGAGATGGGTGCTTAAATTAATCAGAATGCTTGGGCAGGGCAACCATGAGGTTATGAATCCTATTTTTGGACAGGATTTTATTTTATTTTGTTGCACAAACTATTTATTTATTGGGAGTCCACCAAGGGGGCTTATGTTTGGAGATTATCCCAAGTTTATTTTGGTTTGTAACTGCTGTTTCTATGCAGTTATTTACATGCTTTTACAGGGTTTCCATAAACACTTCTGCATAGACCACCATGGTCTCTGAATTTGGGGGCTTGGAATTTAGCTATGCCTTCACTTAATAGGAGGTAGTTAGCTTTAGTTGGAAAAATTCTTAAAGGTTCTGGAGTTTGCTGGGGGTTCGGCCTTTATATTTATTTCAAGAGTTACCACTTTGTAATCTGATATGACCAGCGAGGCCATTACACAAGGGCGAGGGGTCCCTATTATGTTAACAGGGAAAACCAGTAACCAACTGACACTACACTACATGGTACTGAAGTCAAGGCAAATGTAGAGGACCTTTGGATGAACAAATTTACTGATGACAGCAAGCTGGGTGCAATCACGGACTCCCCCAAAGATGTAAATATCTTCCAGGAAGGTCTGACACAGACAAGTAACTGATGCCAGAACTATGGTACAAAATTCAATGCAAAAATGCATAATTATATCCTTTGGGAAGGAGACTACCCCTGAAAAGTACAACACTGACCTATGACCCAGTGGTAAGGGACTTGGAATCAGATTGAAGGTAACCTGAACTTTGATCACCATGCATTCACGGAAGTGAGAAAATCCTTCTATGTGGCACAACTTATAAGTAAGGGCATGGTACCCAGATCTAAGGCGATTACATTCTGACTATATTCAGTCCTCATTAGACCACTAATCGAGTACAATGCACCCTTCGGCTTGCACTTGATCAGGCATCTGCAACAGCTGGAATGGCCACAGAGGTGCCTCACTAAAAGAATAGAGGGTGCAAATAATATGTCCTGTGTGGACCACCCTCAAAGCCCTGACCCTGCATTCAGTTTCCTACAGGCTACTAAGGGGCAATCTATGCCTAACCTACAAGGCATTCGCTGATCCGGCTTTAATGGACCTGCTACACATTTCCAAAACAAACAGCACTAGAATTACTCCTTCTAAGGATTAAACCTTGTCTGTGACATAAACAAAACATGTCAGATAGACAGGTATGAGTTTCAGGTGTCATCCCTTCTCTGGAACAGACTCCCCCATTCGTGTGAAACAGGGATCTTCCCTAAGCTTATTCAAATACAATTTGGACCAATGGATGGGAAAATCTCAAATTCACCCCCCCCCCCAAGCTTGTCACCTGTAGCCCTTACAGACAAGGACAGTTTTTAGATGCCTTAAGTATACCAAAGCCATTCTAGCCTGTGGGGATTGACAATTCGGAAAACTGGGGCACGAATGGTTAGGCTGAAAAAGACTCTAAGGTTGTTAGCCTAACAACACCCTATGATCCAATAAAGCAGAGGTCTCATGAGAGGAAAACGTGGGAGTGGCTCCCAAAGCATCAGCTAAACAATGCGTAACAGGCCATCTAAGACAGCCATTGGCTAATTAAGACTGCCACATGCTTTAGTCATCACTCAATCCACAAACATACACACTTAAACAATACCACTGCAACTCAACAAAAACATTCAACAATCTAAAATTCACCAACTTATACAGAAGGATGCAGACAGTATTCCAGACTATGAGGGCACTGGCTATTAAATTATCTAACTTTACAATAAGGACTGTTGCAAAACTACTTTAGCATCCTTAGTGACAAAGTCTTCACATCATTTTTTTAAACAAGATCAGCTTTATTGAATTAAACTCAAAAATATCAGAAGAAATAACACTTGCACAATATTTACAGAAGTGCTTTTGTTTGTTTAACTGTACACCAGAACTTCCACAGAACAACTTTATCATCTAACAACAAAGTTTAAATAAGTTTTGTCCAAATCATGTGATGAACGTCATAACTGACATTACCACAATAATTTATTTCACATAAAAACAACAACAAAAAAGTTCTTATGTAATTAATATCTAATGTAAATATGCACTTATATCCAAAACCTTTTTGTTAATTTCTGATCCTTAGAATCTTAATATACCCTCTAGTGGCTCTAAAGATACTTCGTCTAAAATAAAGAATGAAAGGTTTTTAAAAAATGTATACACATTTGTGTGTTTGACTAAAGCACTGTTAAAATCTTTTTTTAATTGCTAATAAATGCTTGAAAATCCTTTGAGAGCTTTCTAATACTCTTACTTAAATAGAAACTAGCACAAGATTCCCATGAAGCCAAATACACTACTCCCTTTAAATTACAAGTGAATCTGCCACTTGCCCAAATTTGTTTATTTATATGTTTAATAAAAATACTAGATCCTTTGTTGATGTACCTACAATATTTGTATTCATTACATCGAAAAGCCCCTTATAATTTATGTAAAATCTACTAACCTATTTCTTCTACTTTCAATAACTGATTTGATGTTGAATGTCTTTTTGTAAATAAAACAGGGCTTGTCCCCAAGAATATTAAATAAATCTGGATTTCCAATTACTATTTTCCGATTAGATATTATTTGTTTTTTACTACCACTGGCATCCAAAGAAATACATACTGGAAAGACTAACAAAAGAATCTTGTCTAGCACAATTTTGGATAGAAAAATTATATCCATTTCTCAAAACTGGTGAAAAGGAATAGTTGTATAAAATCTTACCATAATCATAGATGTTCTTCTGTTCTAGATGCTTCAGTACTCATAACAGGAGGGAGTCTGCTGCCGCCTGACTTGTAGGTCCGGCCAGTATACAAAAGTCTAAAGCTACTGTAGGGTACGTGCAACGTTGCACGTAGATCCAGTCCTACGTCGGGGTATAAAGCAGGCATTGGCATGCACCACGCCTCAGAAATGAATGCCCCAGGAAGAACATCAGCCTAAAAAAGGTAAGGAAACACACAACCAGCATACAGGCAAGCATCAGGAGGAAGGCGGAGGTTGGGGGATAATGCAACATACAGAAGAGAAGGACATCTATGGTTATGGTAAGATTTTACATAACTATTCTATGTCCTTCTATTCATATGTTGCAATATTCATAACATGGAGGAGAATACCAAAGCTCATGCAGAAGAAGAATTGGGCAGAGGGGCAGTAGGACCCTCTACAAACCCCGACAGAATTCCCCTTGCAAAACCAGCTCTAGACATGGAATTTCCATCCAATGTATAATGTTTTGTGAAAGTGTGCACACAGGACCAGATAGCTGCTTCTAATATGGAGGAGATGTCTAGACCTTTGAAGAAAGTACCAGAAGAGGACACAGCTCTAGTGGAGCGTGCCTTTACTGGGGAAGCAAGAGTTTTCCCATGAGATACACAGCAAAAGGAAATGGTTTTGGAAATCCAAGTGGAGATAGTCTACTTGGAAACAGGACTGTCCAGGGCCCTAGGATGATCGGAAATAAAAAGATGATCAGATTTCCTAATAACCTTGGTTTTGTTTAAATAAAATCTCAGTTGTCTATGCACATTCAAGGTGTGTAAAATCCTCTCACTAGACGATTGTGGAGATGGGAAAAAGGTGGGCAGATTAATGGACTGATTAAGTGACAACTCATTCACCACCTTGGACATAAAGAATGGATTTGTGTGTAACAAGACCCTATCCTTGTGGAAAACAGTAAAGGGGGAAGAGGCCATTAGTGTCTGAAGTTCTGAGACCCTTCTGGCCGAGGTGATGGCCACAAGAACTGTTTTCCAAGTGCAATGCTGTAAAGAAGAAAAAACTGCTGGTTAAAAAGCGGCTAAAGTAAATTTCTCTACAACAAAATTTAGATCCCAAGGCGGAGGAACTGATTTCCTTGGTGGTCTGATATGAACACCTTTCAGGAAAAGTTTAACTTCCAACCTTGAAGCCAAGGGAGGAATCATACGCAGATAGGCAGAGATTTCTGAAAGATGAGCTTTTACTGAAAAGTATGACAATCCACTCTTAAATAATTCACACAGGTAAGACAGAATCATCACCAGCAGTGGTTGTAGTTCTTTTGAAAGACACTAGATGGAAAATCTTTTCCATTTGGAAATACAGGATTTCCTAGTATTAGATTTTCTGGTCTCCTGCAGAACTTGCAGCATGTCCTCAGAGAAAAGGTGTCTGAAAGGGATCAAAACCCTAACATCCACAGATTCAGTTGCAGGATGTACCCCACGGATGGACAATGCCTAGAAACACATCCGTGTGTAACATCCATTCATGGGACTGAGTCACAGACCTGCTTAAAGTGTCTGCCACAACTTTTTGAGTGGAAGGAATATAGACTGCTTGGAGGATGAGTTGACTCGCAGGCTAATTCCCACGCTTGGACAGCCAGCCTGCACAGGAGAAAAGACTTGGTCCCGCCTTGCTTGTTGACATACCAAAGGACTATGCTGCTGTCTGTGAACCACTTTAGGATACCTGAAAGAAGAAGAGATTTGAAAATGTGCAGAGAGAAAATTAGGGCTCTCATCTCTTTTATGTTTGTGTGTTCCCTCTTTTGGGAGGGAGACCACACATCTTGAACCTTCCAGAGTGCCAGGGTTGCTCCCCATCCCAAGTCTGAAGCATCTGTAAACAGCTCCTGAGTGGGAAGGGGTGGCTGTAAGGGTAGGCCTGGATTCAAGGAAATCTGCTGAATCCACCAGTTATGTTCCTTTTTCAAGCAGGGAAGAAGGGGAATATCAAAACTTCAATAGATGAGCGTGTTGCATCCATACTGACCTGAAATACCACTGGAATTTCCTTGTGTGCAGCTTAGTGAGAGGTAGCATGGGTACAGTGGATTCCATAAATCCCAGGAGGCAGAGAAACTCGCTGGCAGTCAGGGAATGAAGAGGCATGAGGGCCTGGAAGTAGGCATTTACAGAGCGAACCTTCTGTGGAGGTAAGGAAGCCAACATGCTGTCTGTTTGTATTCTGCATCCTGGAAAAAAATGGTATTGTGAAGGAAGCAGGGTAGATTTTTGACAGCTGACAGTGAACCAAGACCCTCCAGCATACACACCGTAAGAAAAAGATTCTCTTGAAGGGTGTCTGGAGAATGAACCTGGAGAAGAAGATATCCAGGTACAGGAAAATCTGAATACCCCTTAGTCTGCAAAAGGCTATGACAGGAGTCAAGTATTTTGTGAAGACACTCGGAGCTGTAGACAGTCCAAAACGGAAGGCAAAAATTGAAAATGTGAGGATGCAATAACAAAGTGAAGATAATTCCTGAACCGGAGATTAATAGGAATGTGGAGGTAAGCTTCCTTGACATCTAGAGACACCATGTAGGCCTGAGGAAGGATGAGGCGAAGTAGAGTGTTCGAGGAAAGAATGTGAAAGGTGGGAACCTTCAGGATCATAGGAGATTACTAGGCCCTGGGGCCCTTACAAGCCTAGCCAAAAGTTTATCCTCAAAAAGGAAACCTCAATCAGCACCTGTCACCAGTGTCAATGAGGAACACAGGTAGAACCCTGGGACAAATTTGTGGTTTCACATCCACTCATCAAGGTTGCGCTCGAAGAGGGTCAGCAGCATACTTGGTTTGACATGCATGGGGAGTCTATTCCAGTGACGGGGCAGCCTCTGGGAGACAAGTCTGTCTCTCCAACAAGTTCTGTTAATGTCGCATACTAGATTTAGGCCTTTCGATCGGATAATGCGCGAGAAGTTAGACTTACGGATATGGAGCATCTCTAGTAGAGCAGGGTCTGAGACTGCTTTGTATGTGAGACACAGATCACCACTTGGCAATCTTATGATACTGAGTAGAGTGACAGTGATTTGAGCCTGTCCACATAGGACAGGTGTTAGAGGCCATGAATTCTCTTTGTGGGGTATTTCTCTGTCCTTTCCAGTTGGTGCAGGTGTTTGGAGAGGTACATACCAAACAGGGCATTATACTCAATTATTGGCCGAATGAGGGAGGAGTACAGAGAGGTAATAACCTCTTTTTTTCATGTTGCAATCCCTTTACTTATGAGATGAACCAAGTAAAAGGTTTTTCTGACCACTGACGCTACATGACGGTCAAATGCGAGATTGTTAAACAAGAAAATAGTCTTCCACTTAAAGTCCACTGCCCAAAAACAGTCAAAGTGAAAAAGTCAATATTTACGCAGATTGCAGAACAAGAAATGTGGTTTATTTGGCTTCCTGTCAGCAATGTACTTCTTTCTATGTAGGGAAAATGAACTGCAGTATTTACTGTCTAAAGAGTGTAGGCTAGTAGCTTTAGTATTGTTCCCCCACAATCCCTCCCTGTTAGTGTCTTGATGTTATACTTGGTGGCTTTGCAGTTGCCCGCCCCTACTGTAAATTTGATCTGGGACACTCCTCCCAGTCTAGTGTCATTAGCTCATTCTACCGAATACAGAGATAACATTTGAGAAGGCCAATCTACTTAGTTTCCTAACCTTGAATTATGTTCTGCTTCTGCTCTCTCCCTTTCCTTTACAAAAAAAAAAACAAAAAAAAACTGTTCTGCTTAACTGTAACAAAAAACAATTTACACTTGTTTCCTGTCTTTCCTGTAACTAGTCTAGTCCAGATACAGACTTGCTGTATCCAGGACTGTTTGTAAGTTCCTGAGGCCCCCAAGCCTTTCTGTGTTGGAGGGAAGCCTTTTAGCTTATCAATGGGAGTGGCAAGCACTAGGTAGCCTATCTACCACATAAGGAGTGCTTCTGACCCAAAAATTGTAGTTATTGGCCGCTTGGGCAGTTTTTCCATCTCTCTCAGCTTTCTGATTTAAAAGCCAGCATTTGCACTTGTTTCTTTCCTGTAACTAGTCTAGTTCAGATGCATATTCTTAGTTTTAGCACTTGAATTTGCTTATTCGTGTTCAGAACTTGTTGTAAGCACTAAATAAGCTACAAATTACTACAGCACTCAACCTTCCTCATTACCTACAGGAAAACAGTTTTTGTACTTTCCTCACTTGCTTGGAGAAAAAACAGCTCTTGTACTCACTTTCCTCACTGTCTAGAGGAAAATAGTTTTTTTATTCAGGAATGTCCAAGGGTCAGCTCCCAGTGTTCTCTCCTATCTGATGAATCTGGGCATCTTGGAGCAATGCAGCAATTGCCTCATGTACACAGACAACCCTCTCCTCCTACCACCCAACACTACAACCTGTGAGAGATGCACTTATCTAGCCAAACTGGAGGTAAAGCTCTCTCCAACTAAGACAGAACGTGACAGTCAAGAGGAGAAGGTTAACACTTGCACCCACATCACACTCATCACACAGTCCCACTAAACATACACCACCAAAATCCACACATAGAAACACAAAAACATTCGCAGAGGCTCTCAATAATAATCTGCTCAAGCAACAGAGACCTCCAAAGCAGAAACGTAAGCAACCTCCACCCCCCCAACACAACCCAAATGACATATAGCCCACAGACTCAGTGTGCCACTCAACCACAGCCCATAAGGCAAAACAACGTACCAAACACAACAGTCATAGGTGACTCCATAGTCAGGCACACTGATGTCCCACTCACCAGGTTAAACAAGGAGAAGGTTACTGTCAGCTGCCAGGATCCGCCACATAACCCACACACTCAGGTTACTCCATAACCAATACAAATATGGCTCTGTCATTGTCTATGTTGGTGTGAATGACCTGAGACATACCTCCCTGGACTACATGAAAAGAGACATGGAAGAGCTCTCCGATCTTGTAGCCCAGGCAGGTATGACGCTAGCCCTGACTAGCATCCTGCCATCGCCCAGAATGATATCGCAGTACAAGGACAAAATGATTGACTTCAACAATTGGCTAAGCTTCTGGTGTCATTCTAAGGGGATCCCAGTATCTGTCTGCCTGGGACGACATGGTCGACAGACCAAGATGCTTTGCCAGAGATGGCCTGCACCTGTCACCCCTGGGATTCCAGACACTGAGACTAAGACTCTTGCCGCCCCTATAGTGCCTTTTTTAGGCAAGGTTCAAATGACAAATTCACCACCATAAAAGGAACAGGCAAGCAAAAACTGAGGTAATGCTACTCAATGCTAGAAGTCTAAATCTCAAAATGCACTCCCTCGAAGCACTCCTTAAATGGAGAACATCAATATCTGTGCAATGACCGAGACCTGGTTCAAGGCTCCAGAGAGCACCCCTGCATTACCAGGCTATAACTCATACCACACATTTCGGCCACCTAACCTAGACCGGAACACCAAAGGCGGAGGTGTGTCCATATTCATTAAGGATATCCACACCTCCAGGCTAGCTGCTCAGCATAATGCTTCCAAGGTTATCTAAGTGCAACTAACTCTGAGCAAAACTGCAATCCAAATTGTAGCTTGCTACAGATCCCCCACCATGCCCCAGGATTCCCACTGCTCATTTCTTGATGTACTGGAAAATATTAGGGTTCAACCAAACATCCTAATAATGGGAAATTTCAACTACCCCACCATTAACTGGGAAAACTACTCATGTACCAACTCCTTCACTTAACGCTTTCTGGAATTCATAAATTCCAATGCCCTGGATCAACTTATCCACACCCCCACCTGGAGCAACAAATTCTACACCTAGTCATTATCAACATGAGTGACCGGTGTTCCATACCTGAAGTCAACTTCTCATTGGTCACATCCGACCCTAAGCTAATCACCCTAGATATCCACATTCCGCTCCCACCCCCCATTAAGGAAACCATGGTAAAAAAATTCTCCAAAGCCATCTTCATGGTTCTTAAAGACAGAAGTGGCGAACTTCATGACACTCATGCAGATGGACAATACAGTTACGACTGCTGAATCCTACACAAAATGCACTCAATAAAGCACTTACACGAGTGCATGGATTGTGCTATCCCAAACAGAACCAAGACGCTATCCTCCAAATAAAGGAAGCCAATCTGCTGGTCCCCTGCCATAAACAAATTCTGCAACAAAAGGAAGAAAATGTTGCAAAAGACAGCAAAATCCCATGAGTGGAGGAGCTCCCTGGTCAGCCTCAGTAAGAAGCTGAAATCCCTTATAAGATCCTCCAAAGCTAGCTACAAAAACAAAATCGCCACTGATTCTAGGAACAACAACAAAGCATTCTACAGCTATGTCAAAAATCTCAATGGCAACACCCAGATCTGCTCTGCATTACAGCACAACGGCACAAAAATTACAGAAACAGCTGATACTGCCAACATCCTGGCAGATAGGTTCAGTGCTAACTTTACCTCCCTCTCACCCCCTAAAGGGCCCATATCTATACAGGAAGAATGCAAAGTCCCTGTAATCACAACTACACAGGTAAAAGCAGCACTCTCTAAAGCCAAAAACACAGCATCCATAGGACCGGACAACATCCCAGGCTGCGTTTTACACGAACTTCAGAACGAACTGGCTCCCCACTTAACCACCATGTTCAATCATAGCCTCACATCAGGCTTTGTGCCCACTGAATGGCTTACAGCAACAGTTATCCCACTCCACAAAGGGGGAGCCACCATCGATCCCGGGAACTATCGTGCTATTTAGTCTGATGAGCCTGGTCTGTAAGGCCATGGAACGTATCATCATGGAACTCATAAACAAAGACATTGGTAACCTCCAAACTCTGGGTCCCACCCAGTTCGGGTTTGTGAAAGGCAGATCATGCCTCCTGAACCTGATCAACTTCTTTGAGGCAGTCACCAAAGCCTTAGACGAGGGTAAGGTGGTTCACACAGCCTATCTTGACCTCGCCAAGGCTTTCGACACCATCCCCCATTCTGGAATTATAGCTAAACTCACTAAATTAAGTATAAATCCCTACGTCACAAGATGGGTTGCCATCTGGCTCACTGACAGAACTCACACTATAAAAGTTGCAGACTCCAAATCTGACTTCACACCAGTGACAAGTGGAGTACCACAGGGTTCAGTCCTGGGACCTCTCCTGTTTGGTATCTACTTCTGTGAACTACAGGCTAACACAGAAGGCCTTTGGCTACAGAAGTTCGCAGATGACTGCAAACTAGGAACCATATTCGATTCCCCAAATGATGTGGACATCCTATAGAAGGGCATCACTGAGACAGATGACTGGTGTCACAGCCATGGCCTCAAGCTCAAAGCAAAAAAGTGCACTGTCATCCCCTTTGGTAAAAACTCTGTACCCATGAACTACCACATAAAAGGCAGTCTACTTAACGCCAAATGTGTGATAAGAGACCTTGGGACCCAGGTGGATAGCAGTCTCTCCTTTGATAATCACATTGCCACAGTAGTCAGGAAATCCTTCTACGTGACACACCTCATCACAAAAGGGTTCTCATCCAAGAAAAAAGAGGTCATTGTTCCGTTCTACTCGACACTCATTAGACCCATTATAGAGTACAACTCCCCTTTTGGAATGTACCTCACAAGACATCTGCAGCAGCTGGAAAGGCCACAGAAGTACCTCACAAAAAGAATTACTGGCCTCAAACAGATGCCCTACACTGAACTTCTTCAGACAAACATCAAAAGGTAACAAATGTAAAAAAACTCCTTAAATACACAATTAACAACACATGGTACATTTGAATGGACAACCAACTGGTTAAAACTCGCTGGCATCAATATGTGGGAAAAAGTTGATCTCAAAGCTTCTTAAAGAGCTACTGCATACAAAAGTCAGATCTTTACAGATTGTGTTTTAATATCAAACAACTAACCAAAATAAAATAAAAAATTATCAATGCTTGCATTTTGAAACTCAGAAGTATGCAGAGGTACCTTTATTATTTTTTATTTTTATTTTTCATTTATGACTTAGTATTCTTTTATGTTTTACTTCTTATTTTTCGTTATTAAATTGGTTCCATTTATTATGTTTCGTTTTTCTTGGTTTTAACCAAAAAATGTGGAAAAACGAAATACTGAGGCACAGGCAAAACAGGCTCAAATCATAACCTTTTAATGTCTTAGTGCTTTCGGTAGAGAGATTCTCCCCATCTTCCTCAGACAAAATAATACAAAAATGAAAAGCCAGTCACCATGATTAAATACCCCACTCAATCATGACATCATAACTATTACTGAACAATTAAAAATTCACTTAAAAGAATCCACCTATAATTTATCTTAAGCATAATATAATATCTTTTTTTATAATAAGTTATGTAAATATGCATAAATTTGATGTAAAGAACTGTTCTTAGTACATGGCAATACTTTACTTTAAAACTAACATGCAAGCAAGCAAAACATGAGGAATATTTGTAAAAATTGTTATAATTATAACCAAAATTGTGGTTAAACCCATAAAGGCTCCAACCACAATTAAAAATTAAATTAAAAAAGAAATGACATAAAATGAAAATAGAGATAAATATAAAAATATTTATTTTTTTAAAGCCTTTAACTTCAGGATGCATTTGATGGACAATATTTCATTCAATCCTGGGGCAGTATAGGAAGCAGTGTGAATTTGCCAAAAAACCTCCTGTTGTTCAAGTTGTAACTGCCAAGGACCCCCTCTAAAATGGGGTTGTACTTGTTGTAACACTACAAAATGAAAATAATGATCTCAATTCTGACAAATGTGTTTAGCCAGTGAATTATTCAGATCTCCATTTTCGATGGCATAAAGATGTTCATACATTCTTTTCTTGAGTGGTCTATCGGTCTTACCGATGTAAAAAGCAGGACACTTTCTACACAGGGCCGCATAGACCACTCCTTTAGAATTGCAATTAAATAAACCATTCATATGATATTCTTTCCCAGCCATGTTAATAGTGGTGCAAGCTAAAATGTGTTTACAATATTGACAGGTGCCACACTTACTCATTCCTGATCTCTTTTTTGATTTAACTCTAGTTTGTTCTAAGAGGTCTTTTAAATTCTGACCCCGCTTGTAAGTAAACTTAGGTCTGTCCCCTACTGATTTAATGAGTTGTTGATCATCCATGAGCACTCTCCAGTTTTTAAGAATGATGTTCTTGATAGCCTGGAAGTCCATACAGTAGGTAAAAAGAAACCTAATATTAAAGTTAGTCATACAATTATTATTGTTATTGTTTTGAATCCTGCCAACCATATTTCCTCCTCTGAGTAATAGTTGAAAATGTCCAGACTCCCTTTTGAGGATGACTTCCTGGCTGATATCTTCTACAAAGGCACGAGGATATCCCCGTAAAAGGAACAAAGATTGAATGTTTTCACATTCGGTCAAAAAATCTTTTGACTCGGACACCATTCTAGCTGCCTGGACAAACTGTCCCTTCACCACGCTTCTTTTCTGATGCGTGGGATGGGAACTGGTGAAATATAAGTAAGTATTAGAAAATGTAGTTTTCCTAAATATGGTTGACTTGAATTTATTCAGTTCATAATCCTTACTTATTTTCACATCAAGAAAGGATATTTCGTCCACGTTAGTGGTGTAAGTAAACTCAAGGAACTGTGTCATTTCTGATAGACTCACAATAAAGTCTGAGATGAGCTCTAAGGGGCCTTTCCATAAGAAAAACATGTCATCTTGGTACCTAGTGTACCTAGTGACGTTCTCTTGATGTAACGCAGTCTGAAAAAGAAGCTCTTGTTCCCAATATGCTAAAACACTATTAGCAAAAGTGCATCCACACGGTGAACCCATAGCAATACCGGTGGTTTGAAGATAATAGTTGTTTTTAAAAACTAAAAAATTGTTAGTGAGTATGACGTCTAATAGTGTTTCCACCAAGTACATCTGATCGTTAGATGCTCCCTTACAGAGCATGAAATCAACTGTCCACTGTACCCCTAATTTATGTGGGATGACACTATAGAGGTCCTTAATGTCAACAACTAAAAAAATTAAAGATGGATCATATGGAATTTTGCTGACATTTTCAAGAAAGCTCCAGGAGTCCCTGCAAATTTGGGCCTCTTGTTCCAACAGGGGCTTGAGGATGCTGTCCACCAATTTGGCACAAGCATACGTGATCGAACCCCTTCCGTCAATTATTGGCCTGAAAGGGGGGTCTACTAAATTTTTATGTATTTTGGGAGTGCCAAAAAGGGTTGGGATCTTCGGAGCTAATATAATAAGATATTGTAATAGGTCATTGTCTATTGTTCCCTCTAAGAATAAGTCATCCAAGATGTTCTTGATTTTAACATAAGCAACATGAACCTCATTGATGCTTGAAAGTGAATAAGGACCTGAATTTAGATATTCCAACATCTTATTTTCATATACAAAATTGTCCATGAAGATCAAACCGCCACCCTTGTCAGGCGCCATGACCCGAACTTGGCAGTCATTAAGTAATTGAATGAATGCCAGTTCATTGTTGTTAACATTGCTACCAACATGTTTTTTCCCCCCAAAAGGAAGATGTTGTGTGCTTGTCATGGCCCGCAAATCTAATTCGCAGACTTTTTCAAAAATGCTAAGTGTACCATTAAGTGGTGGATTAAAAATGCTAGAAACCCTATGAGTGCTAAGCAGTGAAGGAGTGTTCCCAAGTAAATGTACAAGATTAAGCTTGCGAACAAAAAGCTTTAAATCAACTATAGTGTTCACAAGGTTACATTTCCTATCAGGGACAAAGGACAACCCTTTAGCAAAAAAGTCAACAATGCTTTCATCTATTGTTAAAACTGTGTAATTATAGATTTTAAAGTCACCATGAGAATTACACAGAATAGTAGGTCCCTCTATGGGAATTGAGTCACTAGGGCAATCGATTTGAGCCGTTACTAACGCCTCCGTTGGTTGCCCCTCTTCCTTCTCTGAAAGTTGGCGTTGTTGTTCGACATAGCATTCCTCGTAGAAGTGTCCCTGTGAAAACCCTGGTTGGTTTCCGCTTCATTCACTCCTTCTTCCAACTGTCGGGCGTTATTATTAATATTGTTAGTGTTGGGCCCATTGTGATGGCTATTAGCCACATTATTCCTAATCCGTTCGCTTCTGCGAACAGATTGTAATTCCCCTCCCTCTTCTGATTCTTGAATATCTTGATTGAAAATTACTTCCTCCCCTGTGGACTGCAGCCTCCAGGCAGCAACTTGCCCCAATGGTGGTGGGGGGTAAGCGCTATGATTTTGGTACTCTGTAATGTCTCTCTCAATTTTGCGTTTTTTCTTGGTTTTAAACATTTTATGTTTAGACACATTTTCATTGATAATTTTTTATTTTTTTTTTTTAATTTTATTTTGTTCCTGCTGCAGATGTCTTGTGAGGTACATTCCAAAAGGGGAGTTGTACTCTATAATGGGTCTAATGAGTGTCGAGTAGAACGAAACAATGATCTCTTTTTTCTTGGATGAGAACCCTTTTGTGATGAGGTGTGTCACGTAGTAGGATTTCCTGACTACTGTGGCGATGTGATTATCAAAGGAGAGACTGCTATCCACCTGGGTCCCAAGGTCTCATCACACATTTGGCGTTAAGTAGACTGCCTTTTGTTACCTTTTGATGTTTGTCTGAAGAAGTTCAGTTTTCTTGAACGAAAAGTGGATGTTAATAAAACACTTAATATTGGACTCTTTGCTGCTGGTTCTGCTGACGTGGATTTTGTTTTATTCATCTTAGTTTGTTTCAACTTCTGTTGCTTCAGATGCCCTACACTGACCGTCTCAAAAAACTCCAGCTTTACTCCATAGCATATCACCTACTCCGAGGTGATCTCTGCCTAACATATACAGCTATATCAAACCCAGAGTTTTTGGACATGTTACACCTAAAGAAATCCCAATCCCTTCGAGCTACATGCACTAGGGACGTAAACTTTGTCACCACAATAAACAGGACATGCTAGAGGGATACATTCCTGTCCCAGAGACTTCCCATACTCTGGAACAAGCTACCCATCTATGTGAAGCAAAGTTCCTCATTAACACTCTTCAAGATTTTGAGTGGATGGGAAATAGGAAATACACCCCGGGGATCACTTCTGTGGCTCTGCTCATCAGGGGCACAGGATAACTTTCTTGGGTGGCGTAAGCCAGGGAACCTTGTTGGCAAGGCTTACTTAGGCCCTTGGGCCAATAGCCCAGTACCTACCTATGTAAGTTGAAGAACAGAATTCTGAAACATCTGTCGGATATTAGGTTACAGAATGTACATAACGCACTCTACCAACATGTAATAATTAAGTAATATAATTTAAGTATTGTTGTTTCTTTGAAGTCTGACTCCTAGATATGAAAAGTTTCAAACTGCTAGGGGCCAAGTTAATTTAATGTGATTGGCATCTAATGAGTACATGACATCTAGGTACAAAGAAGCCACTGTTCCACTGTATTTAGCAGTCATCAAACCCATCATACAATGCCCCCTTTGGTATGTACCTAAAAAGGCATACCCAACAATTAGAACATCCACAAAGGTTCCTCACTAAAAGAGTACAGGGCATAACTAACATGTCCTATACAGACCACCACAAGGCCCTATTCCTGTATTCTGTATCCAACAGGCTGTTGAGTGGAGATCTATGCCTGGCATACAGGGCATTATCAGACAAGTCTCTGATAGACCTCCTACATATCCGCAAAACAAAAAGCACCAGAATTACATATTCTAAATACTTAAACCTTGCCTGTGATATAAATAGGACCCGCTGGAGAGATAGGTATGTATCCCAGAGACTACACTGTCAATGGAACAGGTTCCTCCCCATACATGTGAAGCAGAGTTCCTCCCAAACCCAATTCAAGTGCAACTTGGACAACTGGATGGTGAACATGAAATTCATCCCTGGTTTGGTACCTATGTCTCTAGAGGACACAGGCAGCCTGTAAATGGTTCATTTCCCAGGCCATTGCTTATAAATATTTCATCTCCTAAGCGACTGCTTACACTTATCAACTTGTCAGACATTTGGGATGCATGGCTAGGCTTAAAAAGGCTCTTATGGTTGTTAGCCTACTATAATCCAGTTCTCCTCCAACAGCAAAGTGAAGATGAAAGCTATGGAAAAACAACTGGTGGCGGCATCCGAAGATTGGCAATAATATCATGTTTATCAAACTTGTGAAGACAGTAAGTACCATCTGTAATCCCATAACCTCAAAACACCTCTAAACAAAATGCAAGGGAAGATTTTTTCCCTCAAATGACACTATAACTATGTTTAACGCGAAATAAATTAAATACCAAATAAAAGTGCTTCTTTATTACCAACAGAAGAACATGTGCTACAACAAAAGCATACAACAGCAACGAGGAAACACCTCCCTTAAACAATCCCACACATCTTCTATAAGCCCTGGGTGAACACCAAATTAGCAAGCTTTTTATTAAACTAAAGTTTTGCAGTATGGTAGTCCACCTGTACTTTGCCTAGGGAATGCTGCCTTACACTACAAACTGTTTCTACTTGTATTTCTCATCAACAGGAAATGCTAAATAGCAAAGTTGTTTTGTAGCTCCATATTGTAAACAGTACTGTAAAATGATCTACATTCAACTCTCTGACTGACAACAAGCAAGGGTAAAAAAGACAGCAGGGCAAGCTACAATAAATCCTGATGTCTCATCTAAAAGCAATGCCAAATACATGAAGAGGTGGGACTGCTTTTGATCCTATCACAGAACCAAAGGCGATACTCTCTGGAAATTAAGTTTTAGCTGCAATGTACGCTGCCAGCAAGTGCACATTCAATACAGATCTGTGCATCACTCAGTGTAACTGTCTGCAAAGGGTGGCTTTTCATCATGAAGTAACAGCAAACTTCTTTGCAAAAATGTACATGTGGCAGCAAAAAACACCACCAAAAAGGGGGCAGCATTTTGGCATAGTGGTGTAAACCTTGGCTCTAGATGACTGTCAATGATGAAGTGACACCCCAACCCCATGCACAAAAATGGGAAAAAAGGTTATGGATGGATGGATGGATTCTGGATAAAACCCTAACTACAGTCTAGGCCAACTGGGTTCTATTAGCAGCTTGGGCATCTGAAATATTGCCATGGGAGGATGGGTGTGCCCATCCTGGGAAGAGGGATGGCATATGCCTGTGGTACACAAAGGAGTTGCTGCCTGGCAGAGGTTAGAGAAACAATCACGGAATGCTTCTTGAGGGAGAGTAGGGTGGATTGCCAATGTTGGCTCCTTATGGAAGTCAGAAGCAGACAGATGCAGTCTGTCCAATGCATGCCTGACTTGCAGGATGTTTATCAGGGTATGTGCATGGTAGGAATAATTGTATGAAAAACACTCTTAGCAGCAGGTATGATGTTGTCCACAGACGCCGTGATGTCCAAAGAGGCCTGACCTTTACTCTCAGCTAGGCTAGGGGACACAAGAAGGGAATGTAGGCCCAGTGAATGAGAAGAGGTGTCAGTGTGTGCCGATGCTCAGCTGCTGGAGATAAGTAAGCAAAAATAAACCTTGTAAACAGCTGCAATGAAAATGCAATGAGTGGTGCAGATGTCTTCAGCTACTGGGGAACTCGTAATGGTTAACAGTAATTCCTATATTTTGTCATAATTTACTCATTCTTTAAATGGAGTATTATTTCTGAGTGGAGTTTTACACCATTGAAACACTTTCAATTTAAATGTGTAGCAAAGGGATCCTGCTATAAGCAGGTACAAATTTGAACTGGAATGCAGCTCCTGCTACTTTGGCTAATCACAGTGCAACTGCAAACATAACAGAAACTAAAATAATTAAAACAGAACTAGTACTGGTGTAAATCTGCATACATCCTGCAAGCAAATTCCTGGAACTGAAAATCATGAAGAACAGTACAGGGGAAAAAAGGCAGGGGGAAGTGGATAACTATCAGATCATTTTGTCAATAACAGTGCAAGTTATCAGACACCAGACACTTCAGTAATTAATCTTATGTGTTAAAGCACAAAACAGTGTGATACAGTTATCTACTATACTTAAAAAATGTAATTTCAGAAGTACCAATGCTCAGTACAATTTTTATTATACTCTCCACCTGAAATTAAGTAATATTGACACATGCTTAATGTATTTTTTCATATAAATACAAGATCTTACCTTAAAGTCTATTTCAATTTTCATAATTGTTCCCACTAAAGTAAAAATATCACTAATAATGAGAAGAATGTACCAGCTGTTCAAGAACTCGCAACGATCAGATATACTGAGTCTATGAGTGGGATATCGAGTCTGGAAATACTTCACAAATTCCTGAAGAAGAAGAAGAAGAGGCAAAGCTTAGAGCTCTACAATAGCGCAGCAATGCAAATAGTTACCATTTTAACAGGGCAGCTTCCAATACTTATAAACAACATAAAGCAACTCACCTATGTAGTCATCCTCTTTTTATGCGAGTGCATACTTGAGGGAGTATAATTTCTGCAAACACTCTTACCACTCTGAGCCCTCCAAAAAAATATGCCATTAGCGATACACTTCAGATGCCTGAAATACTTCTTAAATTCCCTGGTGTCAGTGTTAGCAGATAATAAGAGACTGTAGTCTACAAACAACTGCTGATGAACTCTTAAGACCAGATTTCAAATGTGCTATTGAGCAACTAGCCCCCAGAGTTGCGTGTAAAATATGAAGCTCTGTTCAGTCACTCTCATTTTCTGGATTCCTGTAATCTCAGCACAGTGTCTTACTCCAAGCATAAGATGTTTTAGTCGTTCTGGAATTCAGTATTCCACAAATGTTATGTTTCTTGTTTTTTTATTTCTGCAGAAAAGCGATATCTGCTAAGTGCACTGGTATAGAGGGATAAAGTCTTGACCACATCCCACACAACCTGGCTGACTAATGGCCCGAACAGTGAAACAGCTGGGAAAAGGAAGGACGGAAATGACTGGGGAATGTCTGTTTGCTTCTCTTATGTGGGGAAAGTATTAACCTGTGCATACCATGGTTGCCATTGTAATATTAGAATCAACGACGGAGGCTGAAGACTACCACCCAGCTACTCATCTCTTGTATCTTGAACAAATGAATGGGCTGTAGGGCTTTCACCACCCTGGGGAACAAACAGGTCAGCTGTGCTGTATGGCTTTCACTTCCAGTGGGAACAAATAGGTTAGCTGCACAGATACAGGGAAGGGTTGATAGTCACCAAGAAAATGGAAGCAAAATAAATAGGTCGTGAGAGAAAAAAAAAATGAAACAAAAGGAAAGCACACTACCTTTCATTTCTGAATGGGAGGTTAATGAAGAGTAGCATGCTCTTCCTCAGGATGTAGTGAACATTAAAACTGCACTTACATGAGCTACTTGCCATAAAATCTAATGAATACTCCATCATTGTACACATGGGAGTAACTTTTTGAGACGTACCTATGAAGTGAGACATTATGGAGCTTTCTATGTCCCAAGCAGGTATGACTCAAGCATTGTGAAGCATTCTACCTTCTCCAACAACGATACCATAATGTAAACAAAAAATAATTAATTTCAATAACTGTCTTAGCTTTTGGTGTCATTTGAATGGGGTACAATATGTGTCACCTTAGGAGGACATGATCAAAAGACCACGCTGCTTTGCCTGGGATGGTTTTTACCTGTCTCTCTAGGTTTTCAGACACTTGCCAAACATTCTCCACCCTCATAAAGCCTTTTTAGGCAATGTCAATCAAAAATACCTACCAACATAAAAGTAAGAGCAAAGAATAATATGAAGGTGTTAATACTAATAAATGTTAGCAGCCTTAACAAAAAACAGCACTCCTAAGAAGCCTTCCTCACCCTGGAGGATGCCGACATTTGCTTAGTGAATGAGCCATGGTTTAAATTGGAGAAGAGTACTCCAGCTGTGCATAGTTATAATCCCTTCCACACATTCAGATCAGCTACTATGCAGGACAGAAAAAAAAGGTGGAGATGTATCAATGTTTATCCAGAAGGGTTTTATACCTAGGCTGGTTATACAGCATGATGCTTAGAAGTTCTTGATGTCCAACTCACCTCTGAAGTCCATCACCACATTATAGCCAGTTATGGAACTCCCTCTATGACTCAAGAAAGCAACAATACCTACTTAGAAAAACTGGAGTCACTCAGCATTAAACCCATTGCCATTTACCTGGGTGACTAACTATTGACTGGAAAACACAGACAATCACTAGTGCACAAACACAGAGATTCCCGGACTTTGCTGATAAAAAATTATCTGGAACAACTAGTCAGAGTGCACACTAGAGAAACGACATCCTTGTCCTTATCTTCAATAATACAGGTGAGTTGTGCTCCATCACTCATGTACCATCCTCATATATTAAGTCAGATCATAATTTCCCTTAAAATAAAATTAAAACCAGAGATCTCAGTAGCACCTTCAATCATACCTCTCAACCTGGAAACATCAAAAATCTGGAAAAGGCCCATGAAAAATAGGTACAAATCTGTACGCCGATTAATATAACATTTACGTGTATAATTATGTAACCCCACCCACTCCGATGGAATTGTGGGATACCAGAATTCAAATGCAAATTGAAGAACAGACAAAATATTAAACACAAAATGTAACCAGAACAACAGTGTTTTATTTATATTAACTTCTAAGCTTGTATCAAACTTTGAACTACTTGCATAAAATTAAAATGCAACTTTCTTTTATAAAAATAAAATGAAGTGCTAGTAACCTGTCATTCTAACAGCATTTTAAGTTTATAAGAACAATATTTTAAATCTATCCTTGCCCCCCCACTATTATTCATCTAGAATTCTTGTGTTAGCAAGATGAGAGATAGTATGAGTGATTACAGTTTAAGCTTGTGTGTCTGAATGCAAAACACACCACTGCTATAAATTCTCAGGGAATTGCAATGCACTCTACACTCTTTTTGAGCACATGGAGTAAATTATTCCTGCCCTAGCCCATTGTGTACCACAAATATGCAACTGAAAAAAAACACCCAGTTGACTAATTTTGTAAATCTATAGTATTCAAACTATATACTCCATATCAGCACAGCTTCTGACTACATTCTACACACTTTATCAACCTGTATTAATTAATTAAAACTTTGCATATACAAGAAAAACAAAATATATACAGGGCACCACACAGTAACAACATTAAAAGTCATAAAACTAGGTACTTATCCCGAGAGCTGAATATTAAATCAAAATGTACTGTACAAAGATAAAAGTTCCCAACTTAATGACAATGGAAACTGCAAAACAATGGCACAACAATGCAAACTAATTTCCAACAAACCACCATAATATCATCTACTACTATGACATTTTACTGCTTACCTTCACGTGAAAGGACAGTCGCAAATTAAGAAAAAAGCAGTTGGTGCCTGGCTAAAGCTTTCTAATACTATCTTTCTACTACCAGAGCGACGCCCAAACACATTGTTATCTCTGTTTTTATGCACTCCTCTGAATGACAGTCTTGATGGGAAATTAAGCATTTGTAATCCAAAAATAAATCCACGTAACGATTTACATTCTAACAAAACACGTTTATTGATTTCCAAAGTATCAGGAGAGATAAGCGCTGCTATTAGATTTCATTACAAGTCCGGTATACAAGCATTTATGTAGTCATCACATCATTGCAAAGCTTTGTGCCATTTGATCTACAGAATTAATAAATTAAACTTGGTCATCGGAGTATCAGTGTGGAATTCTAATTTTTTAATTAGCTGGTAAAAATCAATAGGAATTGAATTAACCAATGGTCATCTTATCTATATTTCTGAGAGCTGTATGTCATGCAAATCTAACTGGAGTCACCTGATTGGCTGTTCTCATGTGTTGAGGCTCTTTTCATTGGAAAGTTGGACCCAGCTCATGCAAAGAGTAATGCCAGAAGTGGGAATCTGGAAAGACGAGCCTTACTGGTTGAATGGGGACTGTCAATAAAGGCAGAATAAGGGGCGGTGAGGAAATGTTGACCGTGGGAAAATTTTGTAAATCTGGTTGGCTGAAATCTTTCTGGGGAGGGGACTGCCATGTAATGTCTATCGGTGTGAGCCGGTGGGGTGAGATCATATTCGTAATCAGTGCAGTGGAGTGGGAGGAGTAGTCTCCATTATCTCAACGAGTGAATGGTTACACCATTACAATGAGAAAATATAAGCACTTTTTTGAAAAACCTCCTGGATGGTTACAAAGAAAAATAAAGATAATTAAAATAAGAATAAAACATTCTGAACCCATAATAAACGTTCCCATAACAACAAACGGTCTTTAGAAGAAGAACTGTTTTGTGGTCTGGAAATGTGCAATGATGAGTATAAACTGTCTTCCTTCAGGGAAGTCTGTTCCCATGACGTTCATAATGATGGAACCTGGCCTGCTAATCAGCTATTATGACTTGGTTAGCTCTGAACATAGTGTTAAGCTAAATAGGTAAAGATATAATTAAGGAGTGTCTGAAAATCGGGGTAAACAATCATGGCCCAAAGTTAAAAAATATGGTTAGGTGATGGGAAGGGTCCCTAGGGCCTTGTATCAAGACCGGATCTTGGAAGACACTGTGTATTATTCATACAAGAGAAGCACTAATATCCAAGAGGGGCAGTTAAGTATTTGCTCTAACATTTATCTGAACATACACTGGTAACTTCTGCCTGTAACACGCTTGACTTGCTGCTGTAAAGGCTTGTGTGACTTAACACAACAGTTCCGTAGAAGAGCAAAATGACTGTAGCAATTTTTATGGCACTGTTTACCTTGTTTACATGCAACGTTGCAAAAAAATATATATATTTTTTAAGGAGGGATCAACCTGTTGAACTAATGCATTTTTATGTTAGTGCTGCCACAGCTTTCAGGTAAATAATTGCACCCTGTGCCCCATACGAGCATCGGTTATTCACAATCGATATATTGCAAAGTTTAAAAGCTGCGTGCTTCATTGAAATGCAAGTTTAACACAATAGTAACATAGAAGAGCAAACTGACTGTAGTAGCAACCTTTACGGCACTATTTACCTTGTTTACATGCAACCTTGCAAAAAACGTATTTTTTAAGGAAGAAAAAAACCTGTTGAACGATGCATTTTGGGTTAATGTTGCCACAGATTTCAGATCCGTAAATGACTGCACCCCATGCCACATACCAGCATGGACTATTGATATATTGCAAAGTTTAAAAGCCATGTACAGTGTGCTTCATTGAAATGCACATTTGCAAAACTGGCACTGAAGGCAGAAGTAGCCCATTTGTATTTATGCAGTGGTGTTGTGTTAGTGGTACATACAAATACATACACAGACTCATACATTTATACACTCACTCATACTTACCTCAGCATGGCTAAATTGAAATCGGGATTTAAAGGGGATAATCGGAAATTCGTGACACCCTATTATTTTGACCCCAAAAATGGTAAATACCGAGAAATTTGGCACAGTTGAGAGGTATGCCTATAATCTTTAGAAATTTCCCCTAGGCAAAAATGTCTAAGTGATACCTTGGCAAATTTCAAATCCCAACCCACAACCTTTGTTGAGTATGTGGAAACATGTACTACTTGCTTGTACCTGCATGTCAACAACTGCATAGAAGCAGCTGTGCCCTGCAAGTACAAGTGTAGGGGTACCATCAAAAACAAACCTTCCTGAAGGAACCACAACATAAACAAGCTTTACCATAAAAGGAAGAGAATCTTAGCCAAATTTCAGAACAGTAACCCAACAGCAGGCTAAATCTACCATCATTAAATTAAGTAAGCAATTCAGGTGTTTAATCAAAACCACCAAAGCCAAGTTTGAGGCAAAGACAGACACCCATGCGGAGGACAACCATAAAGCCTTCTTCAGCTATGTTCACAACCTCAAGAGCTCTAAACAGCATTGTGCTGAGCTGATTATGAAATCCACCACCTACACAGCAAGCCTTCTAACTGATAAATTCAACTCTAACTTCACCTCTGTTTCAGCCTTATTATCTCACAAGAAATTCCAGTAACTGATATGCCTCAGCTTTCATGTAGGGCCAAGTCCTGATAGCAATGACAATGACTAGGAATGCAGAGTCAATGAGTCTTGACAATATCATAGGATGTATATTAAAAGCATAATTTATCTTTGCCCTTAAAAATGTTGTTCAGTCTCAGCCTCCACACAGGCTTTATACCAAGCAAATGGCAGACAGCAATGGTCATACCCTTGCACAAGTTTGGATCAACTGACCTCATAATTACTGACCCATACATCTGAGCAGCCTCATTTGTATGGCCATGGAATAACATGGAATTAATAAATAAAAACAGAGGGACTCTCCTAACAGTGGACTAAATCCCAACCCAATCAAGGTTCATCAAAAGCAGGTCTTGCTGACTCAGTTTGGTAGACGTCTTCAAAAAGTCATCAAAGCAATGGATGAATGCAAGACAGTGCACACTGCCTACTGAGACAAGGCCGGAGCTCAACACAAAACTTCACTTTGGCATAGTAGAGAAGTTTATTTAACTAAGAATAAACCCCTATGTCATCTGCTGGATTGCCAGTTGCCTCACATACAGGGCCTCAGGAGGTCAAGACAGGGGAAACTACTTCCATAAACTGACCAGTCACCAGTGGTGTCCCACAGGGATTGCTGCTGGAACCTCTTCTGTTGGCGTCTTCTTCTCTGAAGTAAAGGAAGACAGCAGGGGTCTCTGTCTGGCAAAGTTTTAAGATGATTCCAAATTAAGAGAAGTCACTGAAACCCCTAATGACTCATCAATTCTGCAGGATGACTTGTCCCAAACAAATAACTTGGGCCACAGCCATGGACTAATATAAAATGGCAAAAAGTGCATTATTATATCTTTTGTGAAATCCAATACCCAAAAAAATTATGACACTGACAATATATCCCTAAGACTCAACCCTGTAGTTCAGGATTTGGAAACATATCTGGACAGGGACCCTACATTCAACCAAAATGTCTCCACAGTGCTAAGTCCTTCTATACTGTGCAGTTTACAAACAAAGGGATAGCCTTCCAGGTCCAGGGATGTCACTGTCTCCCTTTACTCTGCTCTATTCAGGCTAATCATGGAGTATAATGCTCCCTTTGGCATGTATATGACTAGGCATATGCAACAACTCAAACTCGCACACAGGTTCCTCACAAAAAGGATAGAGGACCTAAAACATATGTCCTACACAGACCACCGCAAAGCACACTGTATTCAGTATCTCACAGACTGATGAGAGAGGACCTGTGTCTGTCTTATAAGGCTACCTCTGACCCAATACTGATGGGCCTATTACACATTCACAAGTGAAACGGTATCAGAAATACTCATTCCGGGGACCTAAACCTCTTCCGCAGCTTAAACAGAACTGAACAGTTTGGAGAGACAGGTACCTCTTTCACACGTTACCACTACTCTGTGACAGACTCTCTATTCGTGTAAACTGAAGTTCATCCTTGTCCTTATTCTGGCATAACCCAGATCTACGGATAGGAATGAGAAAATGTACCCAAATGACTGCCTTGCTCCCTGTACTACCAATGGACATAAGCAGCACCTAAATCCAATGTCCTACAATATGGCCCCTATCAGTATGCATAGGTATTACCCCAGACGTAATCACCATTTTACCAAGAAGTAAGCTCTATCCTATGGGTAATATGTAAATACAGATCTTGGTATTGAGGAAGGGTAACTTGAACTAATTGGCTTGGCAGTTAGCCAAGTATTCACATATGAACTATAGCCACATAGCATAGACAATACAACTCAGCAAGTTCCTGCTTGGTGCACTGCAGAGTTCTACAGCAGAAGAGAAACAAGAGAGAGACTTTGGAGTGATTAAGTATAATTTTTCTGCATTTTCTTGCTGCCTTTAGCCAATTCCACCTAAAACGCCGAATTTCTAGAGTTTCTGTGATTTAAAAAGCTTGCTTCAGCTACATATTGTACTTATTTTACTGCCTGCACTTTAACAAAGTCATTTTTGTGTTTAAATTACCTGTTTAACTGTTGTAGGCTACACACTCAAGTGTTTTTTTGATTGTATCTGCTTTATTCTCTGAAAAAAAAAAAAAAAAAAAAAAAATATATATATATATATATATATATATATATATATATATATATATACTTGTTTTCCCGCCTTTCTAAGCCAATTTAGTCCAGTTCTCAGGTTAATGCTGAATTCAGGGCTGTGTTACAAGTTTCTGTGTTTGCCCAAACCTTACTTGGACAGAAGGAAGTTTCTCTGTTCACTGTGAGAGAGGGAGCTTTGAGCAGCCTATCTGTCCCTGGAGGAGTGGTTTCAGCCCAGAAATGAGTAGTTTATTGGCCATTTTGGGCTAATTTCTCTCTCTTTCATTTCCCTGCTATAAAACCCACATTTGCAAGGTTTTTGTGCTAGTATACAGCTCAGTAGGCTCCTGCCTGGTGCCCTGCAGAGTTTTACAGCAGCAGAGACAAAAGAGAGACTTTGGAGTGATCAAGTATCATTTTTTCTGCATTTCTTTGATGCCTTTAGCTAATTCCTCCTAAAACTCAGATTTTCAAGAGTTTCTGTGATTTAAAAGGCTTGTTTCAGCTACATATTGTACTTATTTTACTGCCTGCACTTTAACAAAGTCGTTTTTGTGTTTAAGTTACCTGTGTTGTAGGCTACATACTCAAGTGTGATAACCATTTCTGTGCATTTAAAGTGTTTTTTTGATTGTATCTGGTTTATTTTCCTAAAAAAAATAAAAAAAAAAAATACTTGTTTTCCCACTTTTCTAAGCTAGTTTAGTCCAGTATTCAGGTTAGTGCAGAATTCAGGGCTGTGTTACAAGTTTCTGTGTTTGCCCATACCTTACTTGGATAGAAGGAAGTTTCTCTGTTCACTGTGAGAGAGGGAGCTTTGAGCAGCCTATCTGTCCCTGGAGGAGTGGTTTCAGCCAAGTAATTAGTAGTTTATTGGCCATTTTGGGCTAATTTCTATTTCTTTTATTTCCCTGCTAAAAAACCCGCATTTGTGTGGTTTTGCACACCAGGCAGCGCAGGTTAGCTAGGGTAGAACTATTCCCGGCACCACAAAGTCTACTCTTCAATTTTTTTCCCTTGGAACTAGACAAACTTTCAACTTAAGCACTCAAACCATTCACTTCTCATCCCTGCACTTGCCCAAAACTCATAGCAAACACTAATAAATCTTAGCACTACAACCCCTATACTGTGGAGAAGGACAAGGCTCTCTATTCGATCTTACCAGCCAATCAGTAAAATAGTTCACTGTACCAGGCATGTCCACAGGGCAGTTTCAGGTGTTCGCTCCGGTCCAACTGGTGAATCTGGGCATTTTGAGGCAATGTTACAACTGCCTCATGTACACAGTCAACCCTCTCCTCCTTCCACCAAACACTAATACATGCGAGAGATGCAATTATACAGCCAAACTGGAGGCTAAGCTCTTTCAACCCAAGATTGGACCAGGCAGTCAAGAGGAGAAGGGAACTGCTTGCATCATACCACCAATCTCACATAGAACTATGAAACAAGCACTGGCAAAAAACACACATAAATACACGAAAACATACTCGGAGGCTTTAAATAAAAATCTACAAAAGCAACAGAGACCTCCAAAGCAGACATCCAAGCAACCTCCACCCCCCAACACAAACCATGAAAGACATACTTCACAAAACCAGTGTGCCACACAATCACAGCCCTTAAGCCAAAATAACATACCCAACACACTAGTAATAGGTGACTCTATAGTCAGGCACACTGACGTCCCACTCACTAGGCTGAACAAGGCGAAGGTTACTGTTAGTTGCCTGTCGGGTGCCAGGATCCGCCACATAACACAAGCACTCAGGTCACTCCAGAACAAGTACAAATATGACTCTGTCATTGTCCATGTTGGCGTGAATGACCTAAGCCGTACCTCCCTGGACTACATGAAAAGAGACATGAAGGAGCTCTCTGATAACATAGCCCAGGCTGGTATGACCCCGAGTAGTATCCTGCCCCCACCAAGAATGATACCACGGTATAGAGAAAAAATTATCAATTTCAACAATTGGCTAAGCTTCTGGTGTCATTTAAAGGGGATCTAGTGTCTGTCAGCCTGGGATGACATGCTCGACAAGCCATGCTGCTTTGCTAGAGACGGCTTGCACCTGTCACCCTTAGGCTTTCAAATACTGGCCAAGGCTCTTGCCTCCCCCATAGTGCCTTTTTTAGGCAAGGCTCAAAAGACAAACCCACCACAGTAAATAGCACAAGTAACAAAAAACTGAGGGTAATGCTGCTCAATGCCAGAAATCTAAACCTCAAAATGCACGCACTTGAGGCACTCCTCAGTATGGAGAAAATAGATATATGTGCAGTAATAAAAACCTGGTTTAAGGCTCCAGAGAGCACCCCAGCACTACCAGGCTACAATTCATACCATACATTTTGGCCACAAAACCCAGACCGAAATACAAAAGGCAGGGGAGTATCCATATTCATCAAGGATACCCACACCTCCAGGTTAGTGGCACAGCACAATGCTTCAGAGATCATTCACTTGCAACTAACAACGGGCAAAACTACTATTCAAATTATAGCTTGCTATAGATCACCCATCATGTGCCAGGACCCCCACTCCGCATTCCTGGAAACACTGGGAAACAAAGGTCCTACCAAACATCCTGATATTGGGTGATTTCCATTATCCAAACATTAACTGGGAGAACAACTCAAGCACGAACTCCGTGGCCCAACATTTCCTAGAAATTATAAACTCAAATGCCCTGGATCAACTGGTTAACACCCCCACCAGAGGTGACAACACATTGGACCTGGTCATCACCAACATGGGAGACCGGTGTTCCACACCGGAGGTCAACCCCTCGCTGGTTAGATCTGACCATAAACTAATCACTCTGGATATCCACATTCTGCCACCATCCCCGGTCAAAGAAACCACCGTGAAAAACATTTCAAAAGCAAACTTCACGTTACTTAAGACCGAGGTGGGAAGTTTCAAAGCCTCCATGCTAAAGGATAACGCTGTCCAAGCTGCAAAATCCTTTAATAATGCACTCTACGGGCACCTACAAGAATGCATGGATCATACTATCCCAAACAAAACCAAGACTCACTACTCCAAGAAAAGGAAACCAGTCTGATGGACCCCTGCCATAAATAAGCTACACAATAGAAGGAGGAAACTAGTACAGAAAAGAGTAAAATCCCAAGAAGGGAAGACATCCCTGATCAGTATCAGCAAGAAACTATGTTCCCTCATAAAATCATCCAAGGCCAACTTTGAAAGAAAAATTGCCATGGACTCCAAAGATAACCACAAAGCATTCTTTAACTATGTCAAGAATGCTGTTGTGTCTTTCGGCTTATCCCGATTAGGGGTCGCCAGAGCGGAACTCCGGTCCACTAATGTTTGGTAGCGGATTTTTACGTGTCGAGTTACCAGCCCTGACGCACAACCTTCAACGAAGGCACGCCCATTTAACTATGTCAAGAATCTAAGTGGCAATTCTCAGATCTGCTCAGAGTTGGTGCAAAATGGAACAAAATACACTGAACTGACTGGTATAGCCAACATCTTGTCAGACAGGTTCAGTGCAAATGTCACTCCTCTCTCACCCCCAAAAGGGCCCATAACTATACCAGAAGAATGTAGTGCCCCTGAAATTACAGACACTCAGGTTAAAAGAGCACTCTCCAAAGCCAAAAACACAGCATTAATGGGATTGGACGGTGTCCCAGGCTGCATCCTACACAAGCTCAAAGATGAATTAACCCCTCACTTAAACACACTGTTTAAACTCAGCCTCTCCACAGGCTACATGCCCACAGAGTGGCGCACATCAAAGGTTATTCCGCTCTACAAAGGTGGAGCTACAACGGACCCTGAAAACTATCACTCTATAAGCCTGACTAGCTTGGTCTGCAAAGCTAAGGAGTGCATCATCATGGAACTCATTAACAGAGACATTGGAAATCTCCAAACACTGGACCCAACCCAGTTCGGCTTTCTTAAGGGCAGATCATGCCTCCTAAACCTGGTGGACTTCTTTGAGACAGTTACCAAGGTTATAGACGAGGGAAAGGTGGTCCACACAGCCTACCTACACCTCGCAAAGGCCTTTGACACCATTCGCCACTCAGGTATTATAGACAAGCTCACCAGCCAGAACATAAACCCCTACGTCAGGAGATGGGTTGCCAACTGGCTCACGGGCAGAACCCACATGGTAAGAGTTGCAGGATCTAGGTCGGACTCTAAACCGGTTACAAGTGGCATTTCCCCAGGGCTCAGTCCTAGGACTCCTCCTGTTTGGCATATACTTCTCAGAGGTACAGGCAAGCACAGGAGGACCATGGCTCACCAAGTTCACAGACGACTGCAAACTAGGGGCTATAACTGACTCTCCGGCTGACACAGACATCCTCCAAAAGGGTCT